>NC_133666.1:578502008-578553059 GCF_037893015.1 Macrotis lagotis
GCGCCATAAAATTAATAAATGCCTGAGGCCAAATTTGAACTCAAATTGTGGCATACATAGTCTTTATAGTTCTTAGCTGCTTCTGTGATACCAAAAGAGTGCCAAACATAGGTTACTCTTAATTATTAGTCTTGTTTCCAGTGAATAGTTGATGAAATACCTTTCTTTTCTTTGTATAAAGACAGAGAACGATAGATTGTTCCACACACTCTGTCCTGTCAATAATTTAGGTTAGTTTTGTTTAACTGTTTTTCTTTGTTCCAAGAAAATCTTCAGTTGGATATGTGAGGTATGGGGGGGTTGAGGAGAAGCACTTTATCAGGAAATGACTATAACAAGCAAAAAAACCCATTTATAAACCTTTGAATTAAAAAGGAACTAAACTGTATGATTGCCTACTCTTAGAGTTCTTAATCACAATTCTCAAGTTCCTCTTATAGGTGAGATTTGAATAAATCCATCAGTAGCAAAAGTATTTATTAGAGTCTCTCATAGTTTCCAAAAGTATATAGCCATAATTTACTAATTGCAAAATAAATATGTTTTTATGTCATTAAAAATATTGTGCTCTGCAGGCCACAGATATTAGGTTATTGCTTAAAGTTTACTTGTGTGACTTGAATTACTTGTCAGGCTTTTAGCAACTACCACTCAGAAACTGTGCTAATGACTGTGATGAGTTTAAAAAGAAGAGGAGCTGTTTCTGTCTTCAAAGAAACTTAAAACCCAATGGAAAAAACATGACAAAGACAAGTTAAAAAAAGAAATGAGAACAAGAAAACCAGAAGCCTGTGTCTATGAGAAAAAGTCTTGCTGGAGTGATTGAAGTGACTGAATCCATGTAAATTTAATCAGAAAAGACTTCCAAGAGTATGGGAGTTAGAGTTTAGAAGGTCTTCTGAAATGGAACAAATAGCATGGTTAAAAAAAAAAACACAACTAATTATCTCCCCACCTCTATCAGGCCCAGAATCTCTCTTCTGAAATTCCTTGTTTCTGTCAAAGGTACCATCTTCCTTCCAGGGAAAAAGATTCAAAATCTTCAAGATCTATATGGCATGGCAGAGTGCTAGACCGAAAGTCAGAAAATTCTGACCTCAGATACTTCTTAGTTATGTGATCCTGGACAAGTCACTCACCTCTCTCTGATTCAGTTTTTTTCACTTGTAAAGTAAGGGAAAATAGCATTTATCTCCCAGTTTGTCATAAGGGTAAAATGAGATGATATTTGTAAAGTGCTTTGCAAATAGTAGAGGGTTTCATGAATGCTGGCTATTACATTTTATTCTACTTCATCCCACACATACCAAGTTACTTATGTTTTGTCTGACTTTACCTCTACAATAGCTCGAATCATCATAAAACCTTTCTACTTGCTCAAACAGCTATAACCCTTGCTCAGGTCTTCATCTGAACTAACTGAAATTGCTTTCTCAAAATTTTCTTTGCCAACCTGTCGTCTAAACAGCTGCCAAGGTAATTTTTTAAAAACATAATAAATTTCAGTAGCTCCCTTTATTTCAGAAGATTAAGGCAACATCTCTGTTTGACATTTAAATTCTTTCATATTCTGGTACCAGCCCATTTTTCCAACCTTATTATTTGTCTTTTTTTCTTCACACATTCTTTCATCCAGTTAAACCGACCTTCCTTTGTATCAAAATAAGACTCCATCCCCCCTCCCCAAGTGTTTGTACTAACAGTTCTCCATTCCTGGAACATTATCCAAGTTGTCCACCTCTTAGGATCCCTAGTTTCCTTCCAAACTTAATTCAAGCATCATGAAGCCCCCATCCTGATCCCCTAGCAGCTAGTATCAATCCTCTTTCCCCAAAATAACCTTTCTTGTAGCTATATTTTATGTATTTTGAAACTACTTATATATGGAAATTCTTTATCTTCTAATAGAATGTAAGGTCTTTGAGATCAGACTATTTCACTTTTGCATCTGCAGGTCCTAGTATTGTGCTAAGCACACACATAATAAGAGGTTATAGAATGATTGTTGATTTATTGAGCTCATCTTCTGTTGAAATATAAAAACCACTCCTTCTAATGCCTAGTGATTTGAGCCTAAAAAATCATTTGGACATTCAATAACAAGTTGATAGAGAAAAATAATTTCCAAAGCTTGCTTAGACATTAGGTTGATTTCATAGGATATGGAAAGGAAGACAAAGAAGAGCATTTTGGTAGTGAGGGACATTGGTAGAGAATCCATGATTAGGTGTTTTAATGAATTTGAGTATTCCCTCTGCTTAACCTTTTAAATATATAATAAAGTTATCAGGTAACTTTCTTTTTTCCCCCTATTCCATTCCCCCTTCGGCTACTACTATACATAAATACATATAAAATGTAAATTCATGCTATACATACTTATATTTGTCATTTATATCTCTGAATTTAGATAATATCTTTCTTCATGGTTCCTTTGTAGTTAATTTGACCATTTATGATAGTTAAATAACTTGGTCACTGAAAGTTGTCTTAAAACAATATTACCATATATATATATATATATATATATATATATATGTATGTATATACAATGTTTTCTTTCTTCTGCTCATTTTGCTGTTCATTATTTCATGCAAGTCTATCCAAGGTTTTCTAAAATCACCTATTTTATTATTTTTATTGCATAGTAGTATTCTGACATGACCATATACCACAACTTGTTCAATCATTCCCCAATTGATGGGTATCCCTGAAATTTCTAGTTCTTTGCCACCCCAAAGAGAGCTACTATAATTATTTTAGAACTATAGGTTCGTCTCCTTTTTCCTTATCATCTTGAGAAACAGATTTGTTTTCTATTTAGGTCTAATGCTGAGTCGAAGGGTATAGTTCCAATACTGACTTTGTAGGTCTTTCAAAACTTCCAGAAAAATGCAATTATGTATCTAAAAATGAAAAAACTTTAGAGTCATCTAGTCCAAATATCTCATTTTTGTGATGAAGATACTGAAGCAATTATAAATAGTAAATATAAGATGTAGGATTTGCACCCAGGTCCTCTAATCTGGTAACCTCTAACCATTGTATCAATTGGGGAATCATAAGAAAATTTCACTTTATGTAAAGGATTCTTGTTTCATGTGGTAGCTTAAAATGAGGAGGTTTGAGGTGACTAAAGAAAACCAGAAGCAGAGGGGAAGATATGAGAGGTGTGGTTGGTATAAGAATAAGGTGCCTAGGAGAATAAAGGGGAGGGGGGAATGTTAAGAAATAGCACAGCAATCTGTATACATTTGGTGTCCAACAAGTATTCTTTTCTGGTTGAAAAAAGAAAGCAGACTTTTAAGAAAGACTGATTATTTGAGGGGACTTAGAATAAAAATGTGAGTTGAAAGGTCTACTAATAATGATAGTAATGGCAAAGTTGTAAAGAACTCATGTTTCTATTATACTTGAAGGTCTACAAAGCATTTTTCCTTATAACATTTCTCTGAAGTAGATAGGCTGGGTATCGTTACCTCTGTAAATGAAGAAGCAACTTCAGAGAAATGAAATGACTTGCCCAATATCAACCAGCTGAGAGAAGAAGCCTAATTCTGCACTTTTCTTTGTGTAATTTGGCATGGAAATGACATCATATATTATTTAGCTAAAATAAAAGTCAGTGAACTACTTACATTGTTTTAATGCATTAAGTGATTGTGAGATGAGCCATCTTTTAAAAATTTGGATTAATGCTCACTCTTCTTGAACAAAGGGGAACATATTGCATAACTGTACAAACAAAATCTATTGTTCCATTTCCCAAGGGGCTCTTGATTTCAATAGTCATCCTTAGAACCAGAGAGCTGGTTCAACCTAAAGAACATTTCCACTTTTTCCTTCTTCCAAAGAGCCACAGGAACCTCACTTAAACTTCAAAAGAAAAAAAAACTTGAAAGTGTCTCAGGAGGCCTTTACACAACAAGTAAACTTAAAGGGTAAACATTAGCACTTATTTGACAAATTCTCTCTTTCATTCCTTTTCTTCAAAGAGACTGAAATGAGGTGATTTCTTTCAGAGATTTTTATTTCCTTGACTACTCAAGTTAATTAGCTTTTCCAAACCAATATTATCCATGACATCTGGAATAATAGTGTCCTCAGTTCCGCATTCCAGGTAACTTGGACCTAGTCTCCAAATTCACAGATTTTGATTGAGATTCAACTGTGAGCATATGTAAGATGCATTTTGATTTTTTCTTCTTTTTTGTAACCTCTCATAGTTTTAATTAAATATGCTCCAGATGCCTTATACTATGCAGTTGTTTAGTTTTTTCAGTTATGTTTAATTCTATGTCATCTCACATGGGGTTTTCTTGCTGGAGTAGTGTGTTACTTCCTTTTCCAGTCCATTTTGCAGATGAAAAAACTGACACTTTAATGGAGTTTCAACAGTTTTTTTTTTAAAAAGCAGGCTTAAGTGACTTTCCAGGGTCACATAGTAAGTGTCTGAGACCAGATTCAACTCAGGAAGATGAATCTTTCTGATTCCTATTCCCGTGTTCTATCTACTGTGTCACCTTTGCCCCAGTATACAGTATTTAGTTCTAAAAAGAATGCTTTCTATTCTAGATCAAAGGACTTTGTAGTAATGATTCAACACCACTAGGTCTGATATAGTGGAAAAATTCAAGTCAATATATATACCTTTCCCTGGATGCAAACATAAATATGTATACATCAATACAAAGAGGACAATACAATGGAAGCATATGATATAGAGTTTTATAATAGAGATTTGTAAAGCCAAGTATCTTTAGGGATGTCAAAGTTTGACATAACACAATATTGGGATAGTGGAAGTACATGTTGTTTACATGAGATTATATAGGTGAAAATACTTTGAAAGCACAAATGACATCATAATAGAACAGGAAAAATAGGATACTTGTTTAGGTGGTTGGTTTTTTTCCTTTATTATCAAAGAAGACCAAATTGAAATCACTGTGCTTGAGGTAAATTACAGTGTGTCTGACTGTGACTGATCAGCTCAATACGAACTCAGAATACTCTACCACAAGTTGGGCACAAATAGTCCATTTGAACACCTGGGGTGGGTACTCTAAAGTTATGTATGTCACGTTTTCTTTCTTCAATTCTGCCTTGCTCATAGACAGCAATCCCCTCACTGATGAGGGCACAACATGCTGGGCAGTCTTATATCAGTATCTCCCATGCTGCACAATCAATTACAAAATTCTTAAGACCTTCAGGGTGTCTCAGGAATGCTGCTTCTGACCCCCTTATGAGTACTTGCCCTGTGTGAGTTCTCCATAGAATAATCCTTTTGGCAAGCATACTTCTGGCATCCTAACGATGTGTCCAGTGCAATGTAGTTGCACTCTCTGGAGTAATGTTGGATGCTCAGCAGTTTAGCTCGAGTTTAGCTCAGTGTCTTCTCTTGCCAGATGATCTCCAAAATCTAAGACAATTTAAAGGGAAGCGATTCAATTTCTTGACATGGACCTAGTAGTAATGATGATAGTAATGACAAAGTTGTAAAGAACTCATGTTTCTATTATACTTGAAAGTCTACAAAGCATTTTTTCTTATAACATTTCTTTGAAGTAGATAGGCTGGGTATCGTTACTTCTGTAAATGAAGAAACAACTTCAGAGAAATGAAATGACTTGCCCAGCATCAACCAGCTGAGAGAAGAAGCCTAATTCTTCACTTTTCTTTGCATAATTGTATAAATAGATTATCCTGGTTTCACAGGCATATAGCACTGAGGTCAGCACCACAGCTCTGGAGACCTTCAGTTTTGTAATTAGTCTATCTCTTCTCTTCTATGTATTCTTTCCAAACCTCCCCAAAACTGAGCTACCTCTGTCAATGTGTGTGTGTGTGTCAACCTCATTGACAATGCGGACTTCCCTGTAAAGAACACTACTAGAGTGAGTGAACTTGTCCACTGTACTCAAAACTTCTTCATTTTGCTAAAAATCATGGGAGCAAGGTCACATGCTTGTTTCATCCCATTGAGAACATTGTCTACTATCCAGAAGCATACTGTCATGAAATTGACATACAATACTGAGGAATTTTTCCGGGCAACCAAATTTTGACATAATTTTCCATAAACCATCATAACTGATGGATTCAAAGGCCTTGATCAGATCTATAAATGTTGTATGCAGACCTCTAATCTGTTCTTGGCATTTTTCCTGGAGTTATTGTAAATGTAATGAGAACTGAATCTAAAATCAAAGGCCCTAGGTTTAAATCACTTGATACGTATATGATTTTGAGCAAATCACTTACCCACTTTGTTTCCTAATCTGAAAAATGAAGATGGACAAATTGACCTCAAAAGTCTTTCTCAGTTCTAAATTTATGATTCTCTGATCTGATAGTGATGATGATGATGATGATGATGATGATGTTTATATTGATAATGAGGAGGATAATGATGATCCATTCTGGACCTTCAGTAGAGAGGGTTATCATTAGCCAAAGGACTTCTGATTTCCCAGACAAGGCTTTAAACCAATGAATGTGGTACTGAAATGGACAGTTTTGACTTTTAGTTACCAACAAAGCCCATATAAAATGAAGCAGACATTCTTTATTGTGATTAATTTTATGAATCTCTTAGCCAAGCAGAAAAGATCTTCGCTTAGGACAGATAACATAGTACTTATGCAGATGCTTACAAAGAAAGTTTTTCAGTGAAATTTTAGAATTCATATCTATTCAAGTATCAGACTTTGATTAAACTCTCAATCACTTTTCCTGGAACTAAATTGAGACTCAGTGGTCTGTGATTTCTGGAATTTTTCTTTCACCTCCTCATTTCAGCGAGGATCTGTATTAGCAATTTTCCCTTTTTGTCTCCAGAGAAAATTGTAGTTGTTAGAGGACATATTGCATCCTAGCTGGCATTGTGACTATTTCACAGTTTACTTCGTTCAGAAGTCTCAGAAGAATACAGTGACTACTAGTGATTTACTGTTATTGAACTCTTCAAAGATACTCATGAACCATATCCTTAGAGACTCAAGAGACTTAAGGCTATTCACTAGTCTTCCATGTACAACCATGCAACAGACATTTCAGCCACCATTCCCTGTGGGAATAAGTGTTGTCATCCTTAATTAAGCCTTTCTGAATACATTGTCTATGCAAGTAGTAGATACAGTAAAAGAGAGAGAGGGAGAGAGGGAAGGAGGAGAGAGAGGGAGAGACAGAGAGAGAGAGAGAGAGAGAGCGAGCAAATGATTTTAAAAACCACTAAGTAAGAAGCATATTTAGCATTCATAAATTCTTTTGGATATCAATCCTCTGATGATCTTTGACCCTAATCAAAACTCAAGCCCTTGCTTAATATATGGATAATGGATCTGGGGAAGATTAAGATTTTTCAGGAAAGACATTGCAGTGATAGAAGTCTACTTTGTTGGCATATGATGATAAAAGTGAAAACACTTGAAAAGTAAGCTGCCTACAAAAGCAAGCTATTTTTGTCACCTATAAGTGTTTCCTCTTTTTCATGACCCCTTTGTAATTCAAGAATTTTCATACTTCTGTTTGAATTATATTTATTTATGAGTATATCACATTTCTCCCTAAGAACTTCTTGAGGGCATGATCAGTGTCTTAGGATCATGAATTATAGATTTAGGACTAGAAGATACTTTAAAGGTAATTAGGTCCCAGATCCTCTTATTTACAGAAGAGGAAACTGAGGTCATAAAGGTTAAGTAGTAGTAATAATCATAATAATCATAATAACTAATATTTATTGAGCTCCTACTGTTTGCCAGACCTTCTATTGTTTTACAATTATTATTTCATTTGGTTCTCACAAAAGCCCTGGGAGGAAAAGGTCATTGTTATCCCTATTTTGTGAAGGAGGCAATCAGAGGTTAAATGACTCACTCAATGTCATTGAACTAGTAAGCGCTGAAAGCTGGATTTTTACCCTATCTGTAGCAGATAGATTCCATCTATGGAATGTCTCTTCTTATTGTCCTTTAAGATATAAAGCTGTAGGTCCTCAGTAACTGCTGAATTTAATTTTAGTATTTCTGTCCTTCTCTTTTCTACCTTCTTTGTTGCTTCCACCATACCAATGCTGCCTTTTGGTTGTCCATAGTTTGTTATTAAAAAAAGATTCTTAGAATTTTTATGTCAGAGTCCCTTTTGGCAAGCTGGTGAAGCCTATCAGTTCAGATCAGTTCAGATCAGTTCAAATCAGTTCAGTATCCCAGTTCAGAATAATATTTTTAAAAGCATAGAACTACAAAGGAATCTGAAGGTTAAGGAAAATAAGATGCTATTTTTCTTCACATAACATTACAGACTCCCCGCAATCCTTGCTGGGTTTATGAAAAACAGGTTAAGAATCCTTCGTTAAAGTCAGGTCTGTCCAACCTTACTTTTTTTTTTTAGGTTTTTGCAAGGCAAATGGGGTTAAGTGGCTTGCCCAAGGCCACACAGCTAGGTAATTATTAAGTGTCTGAGACCAGATTTGAACCCAGGCACTCCTGAATCCAAGGCCGGTGCTTTATCCACTACGCCACCTAGCTGCCCCTCCAACCTTACTTTTAAAAGTTTTTATAGACAATATATTTTGATTTGCCATTTTTAGTGAGATTTTGTGGTAGCTTGGCTTTGTTTACTAAAGCATTTAGTAATCCCACAGGGGACTGCATAAAATCATACTGCAGGCTGCATTTTGTACAGCTCTAATTCAAAGTGATTAATAATAATTCTATCTGAAAATCAAATTTACTTTTGGGGTTATCACCTGACAAGTCGATATGATTGAGACAGTATTAATAATGATGTTGGTTTTGTCCACAAAGCATAATTGGCTTGCTAAAATGGTCAACAGAACTGGATTATGCTAATATCCTGTTGCTGTAGTCTCTACACTCAAAAACCTACTCTTCCTTCCCTGCAAAGTGGAATTTGAATGGTCCCTCCTCCATTAAAGTCTTCTCTGTATAGAACTGTGTTGATTGGGTCCCTTACAAACCTGTGCTGTTTAACTTCTGCGCTGCCCCAGATGCTCCCTCTCTCATCAGTTCCTCACCAGATTTCCCACAGCACCTATTTCAAATTTTTCCATTGTCTTCCATGTCTTAACTGTCTCTTAATCTCCCTCATTCTTTTTGTTGTTTTTGTTGTTGTTGTTCAGTTGTGTCTCAATTTTCATGATTTTATTTAAGATTTTTAATGTGTGACCCTAATCTCAATATTGCTTATGATCTAGATTATAGATCAAATGTGAATAATCTAGCATATACCTAGTGCCTAACAGGTTGAAATGATCAATGATGTTGGGTTCAGTTTTGTTTAATGATTCATAACAATTAATAACCAAATCATTCAATATATGTTAATTGAACAAAACACTGTGAGTTATAAAGACATGCATAACCCCTTACCTCAAGGAATTTATAATGTATTAGGAAAGATATGATATAAAGCAAGTATCAGTTGAGGAAACTGAGACCCTACTGTAACATTTAAATATATTATATGATATTTAATATTTTTATACAGAGAGTAGGGTTTCATATTTAAAAATCTCAGAATAAAGTTCTTATAATATATTAATTATATATTATATTAATATTATATTAATATTATATTATGTCATGTCATGTCATATCATATCATATTATATTATATTATATTAATTATATTATATTAGTTATAACATATTTCTGACACAGTGTGGATATAAATAGTCAGTTACAGATGAAACATATGTTGACTCAAGAGGTGAGCAATCATAATGGTGAAAACATCATTGCCCTGAAGACAGATTGACCCTGACAGCACTTCAGTCAAGTGGACTTCCTTCAATGATGAAAGGCAGCTGTGAACAAGATGAGGCAGTCTTATCTTACAAATCCCTTCTGTAGCCCAGGTACCTAGAAAGGATGCTTTCTGAGTAATTAAAAAGAGCATAATCCAAAGTAGGCCTAACAAAGCAGGTAAACGAAACAGGAAAGGGATGGAAATGGGTTCAAAGAGATTTCAAGAGAAATGAGGTGATGTGTGGAGTGTTTTGATAAGATTGATTGAGAGTCATAGAATTTAGGAGCACTAATCTTTGAAATTTCTCAGAAGCTCAAAGTATGTTCATATATATGATTCTATGTATTCTCATCACAGAATTAGGAGGAGGAAGAAGAAAGTCTTTTCATTCCAATTTTTCAAGTGAGAACTAGAATTAGAAAGATTGTGCTTGCCCCAAAGTCACACGGTAATAGCATCAAATCAATCAATCAACAAGCATTTATTAAATTCTTATTAAGAGCCAGACACAAAGCTAAGCTCCAGGATACAAAATAATAAAACCATCTTTGACCTTAAGAGCTTGCATTCTACAGAGCAAGATGGTGTGTGCAGTGTGCATATAAGCATACATGCATGTTAACAAACACATGCATGTGCATGCTCAGCAATACATATGTGTATGTGCATGTATGTTTAGAGATGTATATGTCTTTCAGCTTCGAAGGAAATACACTTTACTAAAGTGCTGACAGGGATAATCTATCTTCAAGGCAATGATGATTTCACTCTTATTTAGAGTCAGCATGTTTTTCACACACATATAGTCACATATGTGTCTATATGTATATCTGTAAAATGTATTCATATGGAAAGATGGAAAGGCAGTTAGATATAGATATATAGATTTGATTAGATATTATGGACCTCTGTATGTGGGTGTACATAAATATATATATATATATATTTAAGTAGCTAGGTAGCACAATGAATAGAAGAATGGACTGAGGATCAGAAGACTTATTTTCATGAGTTTAAATCAAAAGCTCAGACACTTACTATGTGACCCTGGGTAAGTCATTTAACACTCTTTGCCTCAGTTTTCTCATCTGGAAAATGAGTTAGAAAAGGAAATAAACCACAATAGTATCTTTGCCAAAAAACCCTCAAATGGAGGCATGAAGAGTTGGGCACAACTGAAATGACTCAACAACAACATATCTATCTACATATAAAGATATACACCCACACTTATATATGTATACATACATAGGATATATGATATATGGGAAAATGCAAAATAGATACAAAGCAAATAATATAGCAAAAATAAATACATACATAAATAAATACAATATAGTCATAGAGATAGTTACTAGTAGTTGGGGACTAAGGTAGTCAGGAAAGGCTTTCTGTGAAAGGTGATACTTTGATCTGAAGTCTAGAATTCACCTTTCTTCATTGGGGGTCTGATAAGCTAAATACTACACATATGAATGTTTATGTGTATATATATATATGCATATATATAGTATTAATTATATATATATATATATACTATTATAGCTTAAAACTGGGCTAAGACATTTAGAATGTAATGTTTATATTTGTGTACAATTACATACACATATATATTATATATATTTGAGAAATAATAAAAATTATTATCATTGATAATTGCTTCAAGACTCTAGACTATTTTCCTCACCACAAATGTTTGAGGTAGCTGGTGAAAATCTTACTCTTCTCATTAACTGAGCTTCAGGGACATGAAGAGATGGATTAGAACTCAGGTTTCGAAACCAGTCAATATGGAAAGTGGGTCTTCCTGGCTTCCAATGTTCTCTCAAGGATCAGAGGTGGTTTAAGTGCTTTGACAGATAAAATGGTGGTTCACAAGTTTTGAAGGGAAGATGACAAGGCCTACCAATTCTCTCATCTTGCCAGAAGGAGCTTAAATTGGGGGCAAAAATTATGGGGAATGGCTTGGGCTTAAATGATTCTTTCAGGACATTTAGAACCTTTTCTACAGTATCTCAGGTTTCCTGTTTCTGCTCCCTCTAGCAACTTCCATGTCAGCTTGGTATTCAGACCTTGAGAAAAGAAAACATGACTCAATTTTAATTGTTAAAATAAACTGTGAAAGCATGGTAATTATGAGGGGAAAGATAAAAATCAAAGCTAATGACTGAAATGCCAGGGGATGGGAAAATGATGGTGCCAGGAAAACCTGAGACCAAATCCCTGTTTAGGCACTTAATTAGAAGTATGGCTCTGAGCAAGTAACTTACCCTTTGTGTACTTTAGTTTCCTCATCTGTTAAATAAGTGACTCAGTAAAGATCCCATTCATTTCTATATATGTGATTCTATGATATGTTAAGACAAAGTTTTGGTCATTTTAATAGACAAAAATCCAGGTAAGAGTTTGAATATTTTGAATGCTCTATTAATCATATTTATTCTAGAGTATAATAGGTCTAGCAAAAGATCCATGTAAGTATTTTGTACTAAGAATACTCTAAAAATCATTATGGGAAACATAGAAATATAAGTACTTGAAGATGACCTGAGAAATTCCACCTTAGGTAACCAGATGTTATATTGTGATGATGGCTCTGTGCTCTAATGAGCACTATAATAAGGACTCTGGATATTTTTTTGCCCCCAAATCATATGATTATAAATTCAAAGCCAGAAATAGTTTCACATGTCATCTCACCCATTTGCCTTGATTTTTGGTGTTTCTATTGTTTAGTCAATGATTCATCTCCAACCCTTTGTGACCCCCTGGACCACATGCCAGGTCCTTCTATCCTCCACCATCTTTTGAAATCTATCCAAATTCATGTTCACTGTTTCCATAATCCTACCTATCCATCTTATCCTATCCATTCCATCCCTTCTCCATTTGCCTTGTCTTTCCCAATATGAAGGGCTTTTCCAATGAGTTCCTTCCTCTTGTTATGTGGCCAAAGTATTCAGGCTTCAGCTTCAGTAGTCTACCTTCCAATAGCCTGAATGAATATCTGTAAGTATTAACTAATTTGATCTCCTTGTTGCCTTCCCTTGATTTTGCAGATGAGTAAACATAGTTCTAGAGAAGGTAAATGACTTGCTGTAAGTCCTATACATAGTAAGCAGTAGGGGTGGGCTGTGAATCCAGGTTCTTAAATTGCAAATCCAGTTCTTTCTGGAAAACCTCCACCTTACATATATTTGTAAGATGAAAATGCCTCTGAATTGCTATGGGGGTGTCTTAAGAAGTGCTGATGGATATAGTCTTAGAGAAGGTGGTACAGAAATGAGCAATAAGAGTAATCACCACAATGTCAAACTCACTAGCATCCATGGTAAAATAAGGGAACAAATATGAAGGGTGAGGAAGAGGCAAAACAGAGAGAAGCCCCATAAATAAGCTTTGTGAGGAAAGAACCTTGCCAAATGTCATTGATTGCTTTTTTTTCATTGGAATACAAGATTGGTTGATGAAACAAACAAATTAGTGACAGAATGTTATCTCTTGATTTAGTAAAGCTTCAGATACAATAGCTCTCGAAATTTATTTGGCTGGTAAATTCAAAATGGAATGATTATGAGAACTGCCTCCTGGACTCTATTTCCACAGAAGGAAACTGGCAGGCATATTCAGTAGTAATGTGCCAGGGAAGGTTTTGAAATGGAAACTAGGGATTCCAGACCATACTCTTTTCAGCCCCACACTGCCTTCTTTGCAATAGCTTGACTTGTTCTTTTTTGGAGAGGTTCTTTTTAGAGACCTCTTTGCCCAACTCCCTCAGTTTATAGATGAGAAAATTAAGGCCAAGAGAGGTGACTTGACCTTTCCCAAGTTACAGTCCCTGTAAGATTGAGGGCTAACTCTCAGGTCAATGCTCTTTTCAACATATCATACTGCTCTCTATAGGAGTGTTTTTCTAACAGTATAGATTTCAAGTAAGATCAAAGAGGGCCTATACATCTAATCTGCCACTGCTGTTGCTACATACTGGTCACTAGTCCCAGAATAAAAGACCCTCTTGAAACTTCCCATTCTGGAGGAGATAATCTAGACAACACTGGAGAGAGTTCGATCTGGGTGAGGGTGAGTACCTCCAAAGTACCTTACCCCTTCCACAGTCAGTCTGACCCCGACTTAATCTACAAGCAAGATCAGAAACTGGACATCTGCTTGCCAGTCTTACCTCATTCCCTTTTCTACTCCTTTTTTTTTTCTGAGATTAATAATTAAATCAACCTTACTTTTGCCACGGTGAAAGTGGAACAATCTACCCTCCCACGGCTCAACTTAGAATTGAATCCCTGTGATTCTGAATCAAAGGAATGGCTAGCCTGAAGTCTTCTTCCTTGGCTACCACTCTCTGTTCCCCCTGTACCCACCCATTATGTCAGCCCCTTCCCTCCTTTGTCCCTTTTTTATCGGACAAATAACTCACACAATGTACTCTCTCTTCTTCCACTATGTCCCCTGAGACCCATTCTTTTATTAGAATTTAACCATCCTTGTCTTCACTCCTACAAAAAGTACTTTGTAAATGTTTATATACTATATGTTCTTGGAATCTATTATGTACATTTGTAGCAAGTATACTATGTCTTTTTACTTTTGCTTTTTATGTATATAAGGCAGCATGACATAGAGTGAACAGCAAACTAACTTCAGCTTGGAAAGAATTGTCTTCAAATGTTACCCCTGCACATGACAGAGGGAGTTGTTTTTCCTGTGACTTTTCTTTTTCAGTGAAATTATAGGTCTAACTCTTAACGCTACTGACTTTACTTAACTCTACTGTAAGCTCTTTGAGGGATGAGACTTTTGTTCTTCTCCAATAATTAACATATAAAAGAAATTCAAAAAATGTTTGTTAAATTTAATTGTATTGTCTGCAAGAATTGTACTTACTAAGGTATGATGATATTTGCATTTACCCATATATTGTACATAAAACTTTTTGAAAACTGCAAAAACACTGACAATAAATGTCAGTAATAATTGCCATGACCAAAGATAACACTAATAATAATAACATATCTATATGACATTTTAAATTATGCAAAGCATTTTAAGTACAGAATTTCATTTTACAAATGACTAAAATTTGATTTTGATGCCTCACTGAGGAAATGACTCAGAACTCTCAAAAGACCAGATGGACACAAGTTCTGGTAGCTTCTATAAAATTAGAAGGCTTTTGAGTATAGTCCTTGAAATAGACTGTACACTTGTGGTCCAACAGCCAGTCTCACAAAGTTTTAAAAGGTTCATCACTAGATCGATTTTGAGGATATCAAGGGGAAATAGAAAGAGAAAGAGGAGAGGGAGATAAATTGACCAGAGTGGCTTTTGAGGACTATCTACTAAGTTTATAGAAAAATTATCATTTGTGTTGAGGGAAGGAACACACACAATGATGAAATTACATGTACTGTAGTAGGACTGAAGTAAGAGGGTTACTAAGTGGTACAGTGGATAAAAGTGCTGGGTCTGGGTTCAGGAAGAACTTATCTCACATTCAGTCTCATACATCAATTAGTTATATGACCCTGGGCAAGTCTCTTTGCCTCAATTTCCCCATCTGTAAAATGGGGATCCTAGTACTGTCTCCCATGGTTGTGAGAATAATATTTGTGAAGGGTTTAGCAAAGTGTGGTCATATTGTGGGTACTATCTAAATAGTAGCTATTGTTGTTATTATTATTATTATCATGAGTCGAGTTTTGTTTTAGTAAAAGGTAACTGGGCCCCAGTTGAAGATTTCCATTTTGGAACTTTAGGGAAGAAGAAACAACCAATCAATCAATCATTCAACTGGCATTTAAATTTATTTTTAAATTTTAATTAATTATGTCCCAAACATATTGTGAAGCTCTAAATGAAATAAGCAATTAAATGAAGAAACATGAGAGACAGAGACAGAGAAAGAGAAAGAGGCCAAGATAGAAAGAGGCAGAAAGAAAGCTTTGTAAGGAAAGAACCTTGCCAAATGTCATTGATTGCTTTTTTCATTGAGATACAAGATTGGTTGATGAAATAAACAAACTACCAGCAGAATATTATCTCTTGATTTAGTAAGCTTCTGATACAATAGCTCTTGAAATTTATTTGGCTGGTAAATTCAAAATAGAATATTTGTCTGCCTGCCTCTCTCTGGGAGAGTGGCAGAAAGAGACAAAAATACAGAAACAAAAAAGATTGTGTGTGTGAGAGAGAGAGTTAGAGACAGAGACAGAAAGACATAGAGGGAGATAGACACAGAGAGACTAAGAGATACAGAGACAGAGAGAGACACAAACTGAGAGAGACAGAGACTGAGAGTCAGAGGCTGAGAAAGAGACAAAGTGAGATGCAATGGAGTGGTAGAATCAGCATCTTGAATCAAACCCCAGGTTTCAGATCTGTCACTGTTAGGAGTCCTTTTAAAAATAAATTACAAAAAAGATGATTTGGAAATAGATCTTAAATATGATTTCTTTTCAGATGCCTCCAAGGTGTTGTACAAATGAAAGCTCAGTCCATAAACTAGCTACCTTAGGGACATATTTGGATATAAGTTCATTAATTTTGTGTATATATAACCTGATTTTTCAGCAAAGTCTTTATATATTTCACTCAGTCATGGGGGATCTTCAATTCCTTAATTCTAAATTTCTTCAGATTTACTAGGCTCAGGTCAATATTTTTATCAAATCTGAGCTCACAGATTTGACTGTCTTTTTTCTTTAGCTTCTCACAGATCTCAACAAGAATGTGGTGTATAAGTGACTTGGATACATCATTGATAATCTTGGTGGCTGCATCACTGGTGACTCCAATGTAATAGCATATATGGTTTTGCTTTACTTTTGCATTGCTGCAGACCTTTATAAGTTCCTTTTTGATGTGGTTTGGGGAAAGTGTGATATTCTTGCCTTTAAGTTCTTGGTAAAATTTCCCTAGAAAAGAAATGTATCCTTCTCTGGGCCTTAGGGTCCAGCTCCTGATGTCACTGCTAGGCCATGAGTGGCCCATATCCTACTGGCATTCTTTTAAGGCAGTCAACAGGCATATTAGGGTGACAATTAGATTCTAGACCCTCTGCTAGGCACTGGGAATACAAAGAATGAAACAATACCTGCCCTCAAAGAGTTTACATTGCTTTAGAAAGAGCTATATACATGTGTATGCATGTACAGAACACTTTAAAAAGAAAATAAAAGGTATTTTAGGGGGAGAGAGAAGGTACTAGTAGTTGGGGGATCAGGAAAAACTGTGCAGAAAAAGAGATGCATCGTAAAAGAAGAGTTCTATGTATGAGACAAAATTAAGCAATAAATACATTCTAATAATAACAATGACAGCGCTAAAATAGTTACAAGAACAACAATTAAAATAATAATAATAATAATAGTAATAGTAATAATGAACTCCAAGACCTAAAAGTTCATTGCCACCTATGGCTGCTTTAGTCATTCTCAGGATTTGGGATAACAAAGATTAGCAAAAAGAAGCACTATGAGTCAGAAAAATCAAATAGGCACACTTGCCCAGACATCCTTAAAATCTTTATGCAGGATAACAAATTCCTTTGTCCAAGGACCCTGAATCATTTGTTTTATAAGATTCAATGAAAACAAAACAAATTAGTTCAATGACCATCCCTTCAGATTGTGAACCATCACTTTTGGCCTTGTCATAACCCTAGTATTAAAAACAAGAAACAAGTGGAAGTAAACATGAAGATGTGCAGAACCACATCCAGACAAATATCTAATTAATAGGATCATAGATTTAGGACTGTAAGGGATTTTTAAGATGATGTAATCCAGCCATTTCATTTTATATATGAATTAAATGAGTTCCACATAGACTATGTGGCTTGGTCAACATTAAAAAGCTTTTAAGTAATAGAACTTGGGTTTTAAACATAAATTCCAAGTCTCCATATTTGATGCTAGGTGGCTCAATGAATAGAGCTAGAATCAGGAACACTCATCTTCTTGAGTTCAAATATGGCTTCAGATACTTACCAGTAATATGACCCTGTGCAAGTCACTTAACCCTGTTTCTCATTTATAAAATAAGCTGAAGAAGGAAATAGCAAACCACTCCAGTATCTTTGCCAAGAAAACCTCACACAGGGTCATGAAGAGGCAGACAAAACTGAACAACAATTGGGTCAAAACAACACTACTACTACTCTACCCCTTTCTCCTGAATCGGGACATTTTAATACTACAATTCTGAAACCTGGTGGGGGAGAAATTGGGAAAATGACCCCAGACCACAGGGTGGAAACATACTAAGGGAAAAAAATAAGAGTGATCTCTAAGGATTAAAGGGTTATGATAAGTTCAGCACAGTCTTCAATATTTAAGTAATAGAGACTGGTAAGAGAATAAGTTTTCCCTACTCATGCCTTAGCTGAAATGAGTTTTATTGACACTAGTGAAGATCAGGGATGATGTCTATTTAACTTGATTTGTGCAGCTCCCAACATAGCACCATGTAGAGGTGAGTGCTTAATCAGTTTAAGATGATGGATGATGATTTAATTGGGACAAAGCAATCCACAAGTGCCTTAAGGGTTTAGAAGCACCAAGGAAATGCTGAAATCAGTGTTCTAAAGAGTGAATAGACAAGATAAGTAAAAGAACATTTTCAGCTATTAGTGAGTTCAGAAATTGAAAGTTATTTAGTAATTCAACAATTTCCAGGCAATCTGGCATTAAGAATAAGGCAATATACTCTAGTGTTTTAAATTGTACTGAGAACTAAAACGTTAAATAAAGTAATCATTTAATAGAGTCATAGACTTTCAGATTTGGAAAAAAACATTAAGTCAGTCCATCTAGCTATCCCTAGAGAATTAGGTGGAAAGTCAGAGAATTTGAGTTTGTCTTAATTCCACCTTGGGCAAGGCACTTCATTTCTTTGGGTCTCAATTATCTCATCTGTAAAATGGAGTTGTGCCAAGTCAAGTCTGAGGTTACTTCCAACTCTAACCCAGGGGTTCCCCTCCCACCAGTGATCATCCAGACACTGATTTGGACTCTATTTAAAGACTTTTCTCATCCTCAATTACTTTGTTTCTATGATATTCTTCAAGGGTATAGAACCTTAACTACGTAGATTTTTGTTTTAGGGAGGGGTGAAAATATTTTATGACTTCCATGGAGCAAGGACAACTTATTTGTATAATGTGGGCAATGATTGGAAATTGTGGTCCTTGGCTACTAAAATATCCATTCCCTTCTTCTACTCCTCCCCTCCCCTCCCCCCACCTTGAGATTTATGTAGAACAGACAACTTGGTTTAATCTTCCTTTTCCTCCCTTTTCCCCTGTGGAGGATAGTAATGATATGATGGCATGGATACCTTACGAACTATTAAGATAGTTATTGGGTGGAGCTCATATTTAGCAGACAACTTAATGATTATTGATAAGATGGCCTTCTCCTTCACCACAGAATGTGGAATTTATGATGCTAAGAGTTTTGTCAGAGGGCACCATAATCTGGAAAGCACAAATACTTAGTTTATGCCCTCCTTCATCAAATAATCACTAGAACTCATTTTCTTTCCTGTTTAGCTAAATTTCACTTGATTATATATCATCTACTTTCAGCAAGTCTTTCCTACTAATTCTAGTGCCTTTGAATTATTTCCCATTTATACCGTATATTGCTATCCTGTTTGTACATAATTGTTTACATGTTGTCTCCCTCATGATATTGTTAGCAGCTCAAGGGCAAGGACTGTTTTTTTTTTTCTTTTCTTTATATCCCCAGTAGTTAGTAGTGATTCTGTAGGTGCTTAAAAATGTTTATTGACTAATTGCTTTGTGTAATTTGCCAAGTCATGAACTACAACAATATTGACCTGATAGTGGTTTGTGCTTCTGGTCCTAGGTTTCACAGGACCTCCCAGGTCCTTCAGACTGGCACATATTTTTTTCCTTGTATTGCTCCAAACTGCTTCCTACAAGTTTATCTTGTGACTCTAATTCCAGGTGCCTAAATCCCTAGTTATACTTTTGGTAGTAATAGTGACTTGACAGAAGGAATGAAAATACTGCCCCATTACAAGCATACTCTCACACACACACACACACACACACACACACACACACACACACACACACATACATACACACATTGCACAGGAAGAGAGAGAACCTAATATTTCCTTACCTTGCAAGAGAAACTAAACTGAAAATAGTAATACCAAGGGAGCAAGACAAGAAGAGAGGAAAGACAGGGAGGTGGGTTCATCCTGAGGAACTTTTATATTTTGGGGTCTTAATGGATCTAGTAGTAGTCATCCTAGATCCTTGAGTATGAGTACCTGAAAAATCAATTGAATACAATAATTATAATTTTTAAATTTATTCTGGAATCCCTCCAGCCCACTTAGAATTTATTCTTTGATTAGAGCTGGAGTTTTTTCCCTGTATTTTTGTCTGTTTGCTTTTCTATGGTAATAACAAATGATATTTGAGAATAATACCTCTCTTATTGTCCTTTTTATTTCAGCACAACTTTATTCTGCAGCACTTTTTTTTAGTTTTTTTTTTTCCTTTTGCAGGGCAATGGGGTTAAGTGGCTTGCCCATGGTCACACAGCTAGGTAATTATTAAGTGTCTGAGGCCAAATTTGAACTCAGGTACTACTGACTCCAGGGCCAGTGCTCTATCCATTGCGCCACCTAACTGCCCCTCTGCAGCACTTTTAACCCTTGTATTGTGAGACTGGAGTTGGTGTCAATGAATGTACTGAGGGGCACAATATAGAGATTTTCCTCAAGTGTTCTAAATAGGAGTATATAAACCAATGAGAGGGAAATAATTGTTTCAAAGGTACATATTCTTCTAGTGCTTTTGAATTATTGACAAAAAGATCATATGGTATGGCATAGTCGAAATGATATTATATTTAGTATCAGACAAACTTGAGCCAAATTAAATTCCATCCCTAACATTTATCTATTGTGTGACTTTGGACAAGTCAATTAACCTCTCTGAGCCTTAGATTCCTAATTCTGAAAATGGGAATAAAATGCATGCACTACTCAATTTAGTTACTATATATAATATAGATTACATTCTCATTATTATAATAAAAGGAATATTGATAGAGAGCTTATTACTTATATATATGTATATATATATATATATATATATATATATATACATCCAAGAAAATTTTTACAAGAGGCCCTCAATTTATCTGTTTTGATTCTTCAACCTCCACGACTACCTACTTTTCCTTAGTAAGGGAGCATGAGGCTAGAAAGAGTCATAAGGGGAAAAGTTGATTCTATAATGATGAATATGAAGAATATAGAATTATGTGGTAATTATATTATTATATTATATTATATTATATTATAATATTATATTGTATTATATTGTATTATATTATATTATATTATATTATATTATATTATATTATATTATATTAACTAAATAATGCAAAGTGAAGTAAACAGAACCAAAAATATATAACATTGACAGTCATGTAAATGGAAATATCAACAATTTAAACTGAAGGCTATATAATTATAATGGTCAGATATATAATCCCAAATAAGATTTGAGAATTCACCTCTGTCCTTTCTCTTTAGAAGTGTATAGAAGTGGAAGTGGTGGGTGAATATGAATGTACAAAATATCATATGTTATTGGACAAGGCTGATATGTCAGTTGTTCAGCTGACCTGCCTCTCTCCCTCTCTCTCTCTCTCTCTCTCTCTCTCTCTCTCTCTCTCTCTCTCTCTCTCTCTCTCTCCCCTTCTCACTTCATTTCCTTCTCTGCCCTTCTCTCTTTCTCATCCTTTCTCATTTTCCCCACTTCTCTCTCCTTCCTCTCTTTAAAAATAAAGAATGATTCTTTGGATGGGGAAGATGAATTTATAATGAAATGAATGTGATATGGAAATAAAAGATACCTATTAGAAATCAACAGAAAGAGCCAAAAATAGAATAAAAGAGGAGGAAAGACAGAGACAGAGAAGGAAGGAAGCTTCTTCTATAATTTCCTCTGATCAATGGTTCAATTGGCTTCTAAATTTAAGATTCAAGATTTGGGCTTCAAAGGAAGAGACCTGAGATGTCATCTAATCCAAAGAAGTCAAACATCCAGCCCTCTAGCTGCAGGAAGCCTAAACCATTTTAAAATGTAATTGGGGAATATTTAACAAAATAGATAAAAATGCAATAAAACAGATAATATTAATTGGTAGTTTTTTAAAGTCAGTATCTGACTTGCAGGGATTCTTACATATCTGGTTTAATAGTCCCTGCTTTTGTTTGAGTTTGCTACCACTGATCTAGATCAATCCTCTCCTTTTACAGTGTGGACATCCTGAGATCCTAAAAAACTCAAGAAACTTGCCCAAACTTGGCCTCTAGAAGGTTCCAGTTTTCTTAAATAGAAAATCATTTTGATTAAAAATGTATTTTTATAACTAGACAGGTAAATTATGACAAGCTTGTAGTGACAACTTGTTTTGGAAAATAGGGGTTAATAGAAGTAGTTTGCT
This sequence comes from Macrotis lagotis, assembly GCF_037893015.1. Lineage (NCBI taxonomy): Eukaryota > Metazoa > Chordata > Mammalia > Peramelemorphia > Peramelidae > Macrotis > Macrotis lagotis. The sequence continues at coordinate 578,524,301 of NC_133666.1, forward strand.
ACTTTCTTGAAATCTAGTGTCCTACCAGTTTGCTACTTCAAACATGGGATCTTTTTCAACTTTCTTATAGTGGAATGTCAAATTGACTTCACTTTTTTTCTCTTCCTCTCCACTATCTTCTTCCTCCCCTTTCTTTATCTATTCTGGTATACCTTCCAAATGAACCTCTAGGATTGCTGAGCCATTAAAATACCTAGTGTTTTGTCGAGTTTGCAGCCCTTTTTCAAGTATGTTTGTATTCTTTTTTTGTGAAACCGATTCTCTGGCTGTATCATGAGACATTTATTTGCAGGAAATACAATGACAACTGCTAGTGCCTAGCAACTATTGTCATTAGGCGTTTCACCTCATAGATAAACAACTGGAAGGGTGGCACTTATTTTCAGACCTCACAAAAGGCAAAATCTACACACACACACACACACACACACACACACACACACACACAAACACACTGCCCTTTAGATTTGAACTTCAGTTCATTTTTGAGTTGATAAATACAATACATGAGCGTGCCCACATGATTAAAGGAATGCTTGGATAAACTTAAAATGTTCATATAAGACTTTTAAAACCAGAATTTTTTAGAAATCATTGGAGAAATATGCAAGAAAGAGAAAGTAACAGCAATTAGTAACCAAATTGTAAAACTTAATATCAGATATATTTTTTGGGGGGGGTTGTTTCTTTTGTTCAAAATATTGAAGTATGAAATTCTTGTACAATTTTAATACATGTCATGAAAGAAAGTAATATTAGTTTTCAAAAATCATTTAGCTAAATAGTTACCTTTTAGTGTTGTTTGCTGTGTTCTCTTGATTACAGCATTTTGCTAATGAGTCTGAGGTCAGAAGTTCAATATCTGCATGCCTGGCTTAGCTTCCCTCTGCTCAATGGCCAGAGGCTGTTTCCCCCAGATGCAGCCAGCTGTTATTCAGATGTATGCACTTGGCTGCAAGAAGAGTTTGGTGACAGACTTTGGATATATTAGCACAAAACCATCTCCATTACTAGGGAAGAACAACATAACAACAAAACTGAGAGGTCATGCCTTGCTAACAATTAGTTTTATTTTCAACACTACAAACTAATAATAATATTCAAAAAGTCAGTATTGGGAATATGCTGTGCTGATAGCAAAACTGTATTTCAGCCTAGCATTTAAGAAAACTTTGTCCTACTGAACAAAATGGAGAAATAAGCACTAGATTGTAGTGGAGTTATTTGGATTCCAATCTGTCTTACTATAAACCATCATGACTGATGAATGGAAGTTTACCTGGAATGAACTAATGGTGTATCCTAGGGAGCTGTCCATGACTTGTTGCCATTCAATACTTTTATCAATGACTTAGATGGCATGAAGGCTTGGGAGGAAGGTGAATCAGCTTGAAAGAGAATACCAGGATTAATCTAAAAATATCTTGACAGGCTAGAACATTAAATAGATAAATTAGATGAAATTCAATAGTGAAGTCTTTCATCTGTGATCAAAAAGATCAATTGTACAAGATGAGATCTTACTAGGCAACAGTTATTGTAAAAAAAATCTTAAGGCTTTTAATGATTTGTACATTGAGCATGAGATCACTATTTCTTGTTTTGTTAATAAGGGTACTTTATATTTTTGAGAAAATTTTATATTTCCTTTAAATGATCAGTTTTACTAGTATATGAACATTGTCATTTCTGATATTTGCTTTTTTATCAATTGTGAAATTATCAAATTTATCAAATTGTGAAATTGGTAAATTTATTTTCCTTTTCATTAGGTTAGCTAATTATTTATCAAACTGAATTTTTTAAAATTACCAAGTTCTTTTTTTAGCATTGTAATAGTTTTTATTTTAAATTTTATCTAATTCTCCTTATAGTCCCCCAAAATCTTATTTTATGATTAATTTGTGATAGTTAATTTGTTAATTTACTAAATTTTTAAATTATATGCTCAAAATACTCTATTTTGTTAAAAATGTTTTAAGAAATTTTGTCTTATTACTTCAATTTACACACACATATACACATATACACATGTATACATGCAACCACATATATGTATATACACACATATGTGTGTATATGTGTAAATGCTTGTGTGTGTGTGTATATTATGACATTTGTTCTTTTTTTGATGGGGGAGGCAATTGGGATGAAGTGATTTGCCCAGGATCACACAGCTAGTAAGTATCTGAGACTGGATTTGGACTCAGGTATTCCTGACACCAAGGCTAGTGCTTTGTACATTCTACCACCTAACTGTCCTATAAATTTATTATTTTATCCAATCATGATATAAAATATTTGGTTCCCTATTAGGTCAGCCTATTTACTAATGTTTTCTTTATTGATGTTTTGTAGTGGGCTTTAAATGATGTATTTAATGTCCTGCTTTTTTTAATTTATCAATTCATTGTGCTTTTTTCGAACAATTGATTTTTGTCAGGGTATCATGTATTGCTGAGAATATGTACATTCTTCAATATTCCCATTTACAAATATCTTCAGTCTTGAGTAAGCACCATGACAAAATAGCTGACAAAGGAAATACAATCTTTACAGTTTTATGCTGTATTCATAGAAGATAGTATTCAAACAAAGGAAGCTTTCTCATTCTTATTCTGTACTTTTGAAATTACATCTGATATATTGTTTTTAATTTTGAGTACCACATTTTAAGAAGAGCATTAACCATTTGAAACATATAAAAAAAAAGCGACCAGAGTAATCAAAGAACTGGAGAGCATGCTACATGACTACTGATTACTCACTGTATGGGGTTGGGGGAGGAAATGGAAGGAGGTAGAAAAATATAGATCTCAAAAACTTACCAAAAAAGATGAATGTTGAAACTTATCTTTGTATGTAATTGAAAAAATAAAATAAAATAACATTAAAAATATTGGCCTACAAACTAGTTCAAAACTAAATTTAGGTAGCTGGGAGTCTGTTAAGCTTATGAATCAGAAAAGAAAATAGAAGAAAAACTCTTTTTATGTAAGGAGAGACAAAAATGCATGAGTAAACCTTTTATGCTTCCAAGCTTAAAAATTCCTGCCCAAATACAAATGGAACAATTAAGGACCCTAATTCTGTGACATCAATTTAACTAGAGGGCATCTTCTTCTAACCTTCAACGCTTACTGGAAAGAATGAATTTAGGCAGAAAAAAGAGACAGACTTGAATTCTAATGAACTGACAAACCTTCCCTACTAGTCACTATGGAAGAGCAAAAGAAACTGGAATTATATTAACTAAAAGTAAGTTTCAGAATTATGTTTGTATTTCATTCAATTTGATAAGCATTTGTTAACTAGTTCTACAGAGAGAGGTACTGTATTAGACTGCACTACCTTCATTCAGGGAGCTTAATAATCTACTTTTGTAAAGTAATCTTTATGGAACAATTGGAGCCAGTATGCACTCAAATTCCAAAAAGCTTATTTCGAAGAAGTCAATGAGAATAAGCCATTATAAAAGAAAATATCTTGAACAAAAATCAAGGCCTAAGTCTTTATATCATTCTCAATACATTGTATATAGAGGGTGCTCAATGAAGCTAACATTTTAGATCACTGTGGACAAATTACAAAATAATCTGTATTTATTTTGGTGTCTGGAAGAGTAGAGAGAATCCTATTGAGTCCTTTTTCTCCTTTGTTGTATCTTTATTTAGGGAATGAGTAACTAGGTAGTGCAGTGGATACAGCAACAGCCCTGGAGTCAAGAGGACCTGAGTTCAAATCTAGTCTCAGATATTTGCTACTTTCTAGCTGTGTGATTTTGGGCAAATATTTTGTCCTGATTGCTTCTCATCCATGGTCATCTCCACTTGTTCTGATTCATATCTGTTTGTTGATACCCTGATGACTCCAGAGGAGAAAGTTAGATGGGTGACTTAGCACAGCCCTCCCTCCCTCAAATCCAATTCCCTTGTTTATCCTGGTATAACCTCCCTGATATCAAGGTCTTTGATAATTAGGGACCAACATCATCATTAAACTCATCCAAGGGTACTCCCAAGGCTCTGTCCTGGGTCCTCTTCTCTACTCCCTCTGTACTATGTCACTTGGTGATCTCAATGGATCCAATTACCATCTCTATGCAAATGAATCTCAAATCTATTTGTTCAGTTTAAATTTCTTTTCTGATCTCCATCTCACATCTTCAAATGCCTATTAGGCATTTTGAATTAGATATCTTATAAACATCCTAAACTCATCATGTTCAAAATTGAAATTGTTCTTTATCTCTTTAAACCATTCCCTCTTCCAAAACTCCCAATAATGTCTAGGGCATCACCATCTTCCCAGTCAGTCAAGCTTGCAATCTAGGTGACATTCTCTAGTTTCCACTCTCACCCTCCAAATCCAATCAGTTTCCAAATCCTGTAGTTTTGTATGTCCCATTCCTCTGATACTGTCACTATATAGGTATAGGCCCTATCACCTTATGCCTAGATTCTTGTAATAGTCTGCTGGTTGGTCTCTCCCCACTATAGACCATTTCTACATTTGGTTGTCAAAGTGATCATCGTAAAGCATAAGTCTAACCAAGTCAAACCCATATTAACTTGATTCCAGTTCCTCCCTAACTCTTCCAGGATCAAATATTAAAATCCTCTTTGGCTTTTAAAGTCCTTCATCAGCTACCTCCTTTCTACTTTCAGTCCTCTTATGCCTTTCTCTCCATTTAGTGTGAGTCCCAGTGTCACTGATCTCCTGAACAAAATACTCCATCTTTTAACCTTGAACTATTTCATTGGCTGTTCCCCATGTATGGAATTCTGTTCCCTCTCATCTCTGCCTACTGGTTTTCATCAAGTCTCAGTTAACACGTTAAGTTTTATTAGAATTCTTCCTGTTTCTCTTAATCTTAATGTCTTCCCTCTGAAATTCTCTCTTCCTCCCCCTATCTCTTTCTCTTTTCCTTTTTTCTCTCTCTCCCCTCTTTTCCCTTTCTCTACATACATATACATACATATATACATATATACATATATACATACATATATAATCAGAGATAACAAATGTGTCCACATACACACATTTATATATATATATGTATGTGTGTATGTGTGTGTGTGTGTGTGTGTGTGTGTGTGTATATATATATACATATATATATATATATATATATATATATATATATATATATATTTACATTGTTACTTGTATGTCATCTCCCTTATTAGATAGTGAGCTCCTTGAAGTCAGGGATTGACTTTGACCCTTCTTGATTTCTTTAGGAAGTAGCCCAGGGTGTGGCACATATGAATTAAGTGCCAATGAGTGCTTCCTGATTTACTCATCGCTTTTGGGTGGGGTATGGGGATTGTACTTGGATTTTCATTGGCATAGAGAATTCCAAATAATGAACCTTCCTCTAGCACTGCTGATCCACACCTGGTCTGCAATTTATAGTTTTAGAAAGCTGCCTTTTTCATGGTACAGTCAGGTACCTATTGTTTTATATTTTTGTGCCACAAAGAAATTCACCCTATATCTAGCCCCCATTTACAGGAACAATGTCTTTTTAATAATTAGAACTTTTACTAGAAGCCTCCATTTATTAGAACAATATTTTCTACTTGGTAGACACTCAATAAATATATTGGTGGAAGAAAGGAGAGAGGAAGAAAAGAAAAGAGGGGGAAAAAAGGGAGAAACAAAGAAAGAGAAGAAGGGGAGGAAAGAAAGGAGGCAAGTCCGAAGAATCACTGATAACAGAAGGAAAGTTAAGACTTCTGATTGGTCTATCCAATTCTGCTCTGCCCTGGAAAAATCACTGCTCTATGTCATATTTTCTTCATCTTGAAAATAAGTGGTTTTGGATCAGATGGTCCCAGGAGTCACACCTAATTCTAAATGTTTTAAAGAAGCATCATCCTAAATACACACTGTAGGTGGTCCACCCACTCCTGAGTGTAGCCTGAATCAGATCTAAATGAAACTGAGATATATTTAATAAAATTAAAATACAATAAAATATAGATATCACATTTTAAAACTAAGTCACCTTGTACCCACAGGGATTCTTCTATATGGATTTTACAATACTAGTATAGTGGATAGGATATTAGATTTGGTTTTAGGAAGACCTTGGGTTTAAATTCCAGAGCACCTCTTGTGCTATTTTATCTTTGTGACCATGATCCTTGATCTTAAACTTCATCTGTAAAATGGGCTCAATTGTTTGTAAGGTCACTTTTAGATTTGAATCTATGATGCTAAGTCTCGCTATGATGAATTGCATTGAACTTGGATTCAGATGGAATTCTAAAGACTTTTAATTCTTCTTAACCAAAAACTGCAATGTCATTTCCATAATAGTAGCAAACCAATTATTAAAACTACCAGTTCTGGCAGGGGGTGCAGGTAGCTCTAAGATGGACAGCATCCAGGGTAGCAATTAAAATTTGAGAAGGAGGAGCAAGAGAAAGAAGAGGTCAGAGAGCAGTCAATAATCAGTACACCTTTTTTCCCCATCACCCTTCCCCCCCACAGTTGGAACTCAGAAGTCTTCTCTCTCTAGCGTGCTGATTAATTAAGCTTCAGAGTTTCAGCAGTGCACTTCTGCCATCTAGAGGTTCTCATTTTTTTAAGCACCCAAAAAGAAAAAATCCTCTACAAGTGGATTTTGCTGCCAAGAACCTAACAAAGGTAACATTAACCAGGGTGCCAACTTTAGCATTGTGTTCCAAATACAGTAAAGCTCAAAATAAAAAAAAAACAAGCAAAATGGGAGATAATGTTGTACATCTGAATCATTCTAGAAGACAATTAGATTCTTAAATCACTGAAAATATAAATGGATAATTGTTCTTTCTTTCCCTAGGAAGGAAATAGAGTCTAAAAAATTCAATAATCTTTTCATCTTTTATGTCTTGTATCTACCACTCATAATTTGCAGGTTGTTTCTCCAGTAAGAATGATGGCAAGGGCCAGTTTACATTTCCTTTTATTTTTCAATACTTAGTAGAGTATCTGGCACAGAAATACTGAAATTCAGAAAGGCTGCCTTGCCCTAGGTTACACAGATAGTAAAAGGCAGATCTGGGGATTAAATTTTGGTCCATAGACTCTCATGTGCAAGCACTGATAAATGCTTGTTGATTCACTTGACTGTTACTTTAGGAGGGGAATCTTGGTTTATACGATATGCTTTGGGGCATTGTTTTTCATCTCAAGAGATCCTACACACTTTTGCAAATCCAAGCACTTTAACTCACTGATGGAGTACAATCAATTAGAGAGAGAAGAAGAAAAAGAAAGCAAAAACAGGAAAATGTCTGCTCCTTCAGGCACACTGGACTGAAAAAAAGGTAGCAGCCAAGAAAACTGTGACTGAGATAGAGCAGGGAAAACATTTCAAGAAGAGGATTGACGGGATGAAAACGTCCTTAGTATCTGAGGACTCCCTAAGGGAAACTTTGCCACTTGCTGGCTTTTTTAGTGTGTCCCTAAAGTAATTCATTAATATATTAATAGTCTGTGTTTGCTGTCTGGGAGCAAATTGGGAGAGATCCAACTGCAAAAGAGCATATCAAAATGTAGACAAGATAGAAGACTGGATCTGAAGCTATTTGGAGAGCTGACTGCCATAGAAAATTGGTCCTGGAATGTTGCTTCTGAGGACACTTAGCAATCAGTTTATGTCCCGCATGGAAGTCAATAAGATTTAACACTACTTTCCCTAAAAGAGAATTTTTCAGGCAGAAACTTCATACAAATCCACAGAAAATATATTAAACCAATGCCCTTTATTTGCCAGTAGCCAGTACTTAGCACAAGGAATAGAGATGAATAAAATAATCAAAACCTCATAAATCCTACATGCTGTCCTATGCAATCCCAATTCTCTACTTTCCTAATTCTCTAGACATGAGAATCTCTGATCCTAAATTTAATCCCCAGTCTATCTTTTATTACTCTGTAACCTGGAGCAACTCAGCCTTTCTGATTTCAATATCCTTATCTGAAAAATGAAGTGTTGCAGTAAATGACCTCCTGGGTCCCTTCTACCTCTAAAGTGATAGTTCTATGATCTACATCTTCATTTTTCTCTTGCATCTTCAGCCATGGCTCAGGAATACTAGATAGATATATTTCTAAGTCTCACTGAATCAAACTGTGAAAGCCCTATATCCCTTGGTATTCTCTGTTAGGGAAGCTAAATTGCAGGGAATAGATACCAAGATGTAGGCTATATGTGAGAGACCCCAAGACAACTGGTCCATTCAATCAAAAAGTCAGACAAGCTAGCAGAAAAAAGCATTCCTTTGGTGTCACCTAGGCATAAAAATAGATTGATTTACTGATTTTCTTTTCTCTTTTCCTCAGTGTTTTTGGTTGTATAGACAGAGCCTCAAATCATCAAGATGACTTGCTTTCACAGTGGCCTCTGACTGATGAGCAGGGCTCATAACCACATTCTATTCCCACTGCTACCCTGCCTCCCAACCTACACTTATTTTCTCTTTCCTTTCTCCAGGTTTTGTGAATTAAGAATGTGTTAATTGGGAAGCCTGTAATCCTACTTGGCTGAACTCAATCCTAGATATGAGTGTTCATAATCTATATATGCTATGCCTCGTTTCAATGCCATTTACTTCACAGGGCAGCTAGGTGGTGCAGAGAATAAAGTACCAGCCCTGAAGTCAGGAGGATGAGTTCAAATTTAGCCTCACACACTTACTAGCTATTTCATCCTGGCTAAGTCATTTACCTCATTTCCTCATTTGTAAAATGATCTGGAGAAGGAAATCATTAGCTATTTCAATATCTTTGCCAAAAACAAACAAATGAATAAACAAAACAACCAAATGGGGTCACAGAGAGTCAGACAAAAGTGAAACGACTGAACAACAGCAAAAATTTTAAGCAAATGCTATGTGTAAGACATTATGCTAGATATAGAGACAGAAACAAAATCTCCAACCTCAAGGAGCTTTTACTCTATTGGGAGAGGGATTGAAATATAATAGGAATTATAGAACAGATTTCATTGTTCTATACTTGCCAAATAATGGCAAGTATCTATCTATCTATCTATCTATCTATCTATCTATCTATCTATCTATCTATCATCTATCATCATCATCTATATCCCCCAAGCAACAGAATGCAATTTTAGGAGGGAAGCAGTGCTCATAACTGGAAAATCAGGGGAATCACTAGGTTATTTCAGTTGTATTTTGCAGGAAACTGGGGGTTTTAGGAGGAAAGGGATTCTGGTGAGGAAGGAGTGCATTACAGAAATAAGAGATCACTTATACAAAGACACAATGAGAATTCAACCAGCTAAAATTCTGTCCAGATGAAATCATCGGCTTTGTCCCAAATCCAGGCCTCTCAACTCTAAACAGGGTTGACAAAAGGGATTCAAATGGGAATATAAGGATTGGTCTGTGGTTTGTAAAGAAAAGATCAAAGGTACCTAAAAAAGCCAGCTGTGTCACTGCTAGCTAAAATGACAGTGGGAGAGCTTCCAGCTCCCTCTGTTGGTTCTTCACAAGTAGTTCATTGACAAATAATTTCTAAGATGTGTTGTCATTCACAACAAGATGACCCTAAGACAGACTATTGCTCTCTGTTCCCTGTTTTCACCCTACCTTTTGCCACTTCTCTGAATTTGCTCCTGCCATTTCCCATGCTCAAAATAGATTCTTGCCCCACCCTTACTTTTCTGTAATCCCATCTTTCCTCCAAGGTCTAATTTAGATTCCCCTTAAATACACACACACACACACACACACATACACACACACACATATGTATATGTATATATATATATATCTGTGTATATATATATATATATATATATATATATATATATACACAATAATATCACATCTTGAAGATTTTCCTTAAGTCACATAGGTAAAAGTTATCTCTCCTTCTGTAAATTTGCCCTAACACTGGTCTTGGCTTTCCTTTGCCCCTATTGATTTCTACTTTATAATCATATTTACTTGTATAGTCCAAGTATTCTCTGTCTTTCCTTCATCTCACTCACAGCATACTTCATCATTCATCATCTTACTCGCAGTACTTAGGACCAAGTGTCTATCATAAAGCATATTCTTAACATATTTGTTGAATTTTTTCAAATGGCCATACTAATCAATTTTCAGCAAGATCATTGAATTCTTTTTTTTCCAGTAGTAATTATGGGTACTAAGTGATCTCTTACATCTCTTTCAGCTTTATGTCCTCTGACATTTGCTGAATCTTCACTCTAACTCAATCTCATTTTGCGACACTTAGCACACACTTACATGACCTTTATTGGGTTAAGAAATGTAATCTAAAGCTCTAGAACAGAACTAAGTCTTATGTGAATTTGAAGATCATGACTTGGTCTCAATAGGAACATTTTCAAACAGCTGGTGGCCCAGTGCTATCAAGACATTTTCAACTTAGAATGGTTTGGCAAAAGTTGAGCTAGTAAAGCCCTTGCTCAAACTTCCCACTGTAGAACATAGGATGATAGTCTTTGAAAATGAAATGATGGGGCAGCTAGATGACACAGTGGATAGAGCACTGGCCCTGGAGTCAGGAGTACCTGAATTCAAATCCAGCCTCAGACATTTAACAATTACCTAGCTGTGCGGCCTTGGGCAAGCCACTTAACCCCATTGCCTTGCAAAAAAAAATATAATAGACATTAGAGAGATCATTGAACTAGTCCCATCTGCCCTCTTACTGCGCTATGGTAGGTTCTTTCCCTAATGTATTCAGGAGCAATTTAAATACATAAATAAGTAGATTTAACTTTATACTCTGGACAGAAAAGGAAAACTCAAATTGACATTAAATTAGCTAAAACTTTAGTTATTTCCAATTAGTGCCTTTTGTCATTCCCTTTCTTTGTTAAACTTCATAGTTTATATTTTAACAAATAACTTTCAAATCCTTACCACATCTCAGAATTCTCTGTCCAATGTCTTCCTCTTCTATCCTAATCTCCTGACTATTCTGGATATGCTGAATGGGAGCTACTCTATTGATCAATCAAGCAAAGAGCATTTATTTAGTATGTCTTATATTTCAGGCATTTCACCAGTTGCTGGGAATACAAAGACTCTTAAGAAGCCTATATTCTAATGAATAGACAATATGTTCATCCCAACATATTCATACATATACACACAGGCATATAAGTGTGTATATCCACATGGGGAAAGAGGGAAGGAGGGGAGAGGGAGAGGAGGAGGAGGAGAAGCAGAGGAGGGAAAGGGGGGGCAGGGGAAGGAAGAGAGAATAAATGTAAAATAAATACAAGGTAATTTATGGAGGGAAGAAATACAAAATAACAACTATATAAATAAAGGTTTCATATTTTAGTTGAATCTGAGAAGAAATGAGGGATAATAAGAGGAAGACATTGGGAGGAAGTGCATTCCAGGGATGGGAACTGGGAAATGCAAAAGTGCAGAGATCGAAGACAGAACTATATGGACACACAAATTCCAAGTACATAAAAAACTATGTAGAGAATAATTGAAATAGTTAATGGGCACTTTTCATAGGATGGTATATAGTCAAGAAAGAAACTAATAGACTTTAAGAAATACAGAACTTTTTTTTTAGAAATTTTTTTATCCAGTCCTGTTATTTTATTGACATTGCGAAACAAGTTATTCATGAATGTATGCCTGTGCCAAAAACTGTTTAACAGTTGACTTCTAGAAAAAAATGTATATACAATGAACTTTTAAATTTGATCTGCATTGCTAACATTTTCTCTGTCATATTCTTGATTCTAAGCAATCAGCAGAACAGTAAATCAAGCATTAATTTGTAGTGTCCACCAATTTCTGAAGTATAAATGCTCACACTGAACATTTAATAATTATCTCTTATAATTCAGTACAATTTGCCTCTAGCTCATCCCTGCACACACACACACACACACACACACACACACACACACACACACATTCATATACTCATATGTATTTATATATAAATACATATGTATGTGCGTACTTTACATCATACAAAACCAGAATTTTTTGGACTCATTATAACCCCCAAAGTGAGACAAATAGATGTCTTAACTCCCTCTTTCTGAGAAGTGCACAAAAATTATGGTTTTAAATAGGCATGACATCTATCCACTAATTATATTAAGAAATTGATGAGAGTCTCTGCTTTTACATCTGATTATCTTTATACCTACTGAATCAAAATATATTTCCCCCTCATTAGCAGTAAAATATGTAGGGGTAAAAATCGATTGGTCCAAGTATTGTTTCCTTTATTCTGGTCATAATCACTTTATTTAATAAGGAAGGACTAGGTTCAATAAAAGATTCATCTGGCTTCAAATGATAGATCGATTTTATGGAGCTTAACATGCTGTGGAAGCCAGACAATTTCTTATTGAATCTAACTTCTATAACATGAATCACAACCCTTTTCCCCAGCTTGCTTCTTTTATTAATCAGACTCCATTTAATATCTTTGGGTATTTTTTGAAAAGGTGCATTCTTTATCCTTTCTGTCATAATTAATACTGTGGGTGATTAGCTTCTGGGGCTGAAATCTCTTTTATCTGCATGTAAGCCACCTGTGCTGTTTTCCTTTTCTGCTGGAAATGAGAACACTTAATTTTTATTCCTTCTTCAATTACTCCTCAGTGATTCCTTTAATTAGGATGTCTATTTTCATGGTTCTGGAGGGACCTTAACTTTTTAAAGCATAACCCTGGACAGATTGGCTTAGTTTAAGGGGACAACTGCTCCTTGCAATGTCACTTCCAATTCCATTGGGCAGAAGATGAGTGAAGCATGTGGGTTACCAATATGGTATGAGGCCATGGCACACTATGGATGCTTCAGATCCAAATGAAAAAAATGGAATAAGTCAGAACAAAAGCCTGCCTGAGTAGACAGATAAGGCTGGGCTTGCTTTTGAGATTGGAGGCATCTCATGGATAAAGAATGAAAGCCAATAAGCTGGATTTTCAATATGAGACTTGGAGTATGCCAGAAAGAAGGCCAGGCACATTCCTATGATTACAGGCCATCTGGATGTATTCCTGGACTTGATGAGCCCAGCCATTGCTATTTCTTCTTGATCCCAAAAGTGAAGAAAGTGTCACTTACAGATAGACTTCCTCGGTATAATATTACCGTATTCTAATACTTATAATCATAGGCTTGAAGTTAAAGGGACTTCATATTCCTTCTTGTAATAAGTTCAACTCTGAATCCCATTTCCAATGTAACATAGCATGGTAAGCTCATTGGGTTTGATTCAAGGACCTGGATTTGAATCCTTGCTCTGTTATTTTTTGTTGTGGGACATTGGAGAAGTCAAAAAAAAATTCTTGTTTCAACCATGATTCCCCTTTCCAATATAAGATATCTAGATACAATGGAAAACTCAGTTGGGTTTGGTCAGAGACCCTGAGTTTGAATTCTAACTCTATTATTTCTTATCTTTGGAGACAAAAGGAAAGTCACATTCTCTGGGTCTAGGTCCTCAATTATAAAATTTAGTGGTTTGGACTTAATAGTCTCTAAATTGTCTTCCAGATTAGCATCAATGATCAACCAACAGTGGTTATTTGTTTGAAAAAATCTCCAGAAAAAAGAACTTCTTATCCCACAAGACAATTTATTTCACTTTTGCACAGTTCTAATTAGTCTCTATTTTTTCCATTAGTTAATTTTATGATTACTATGATGATGATGATTATGAAATATGCTTCCCTGTAACATCCTTTGCTTCTAGTTCTACCTTCTAGGTATAGAACAACTGTAATAGTTCTTTCCTGTGATGACCCTTCAAATAATAGCTATGATGGATCTATAATACATAAAAATGAGGGAGTTACACTCAATGATCTCTAATATGGCTCCTTCCAGCTCAAAATCTATGACCCTATAAGAAACCCTAGAAAAATCCATGCGTCTGTTGAATTACTTTCCTCCACTTCTTGCAATCTGGCTTCTGATCTAACCAGCTAACTGAAGTTTTCCTCTAGGTCAAGGAGCAGCTAGGTGGCAGAGTAGATGGAACACTGGCCTTGGAGTCAAGAGAACCAGAGATTGAATCCAATCTCAGGCATTGGATACAAATTAGTTTTGTGACCTTGAGCAAGTCACTTTACCCTGATTGCCTCACATCCAGGGTCATTTACAATGTCCTGCCCCATATCTGCCCACTGGAACCAGATGGTTTTGGAGGAGAAAATGAGACTGATGACTTAGTACAGTACCCCCTCACTCAAATCCAATTCACATGCTTGTTTTGGTATCACCTCCCCCAATGTCATAGTCTCCTTTGAGAATGAAAGACAAACATCATCATCTTCTAGGTTACCAAATATCCCTTAATCGATGATGAACTTCTCCCAGGGTTCATCTTTCTTGACCTGTCAAGAGGTCAGCTTTTTGCCATTGCTGTTCTGTCATTGCCATTCTGAGACTATCTTCTTCCCTTCTTTTCTACTCCAGTATGTCTCATTTACTAGCTTATCATTTCCCCTATTTTATATATCACTACAATTCTGTCCATGTATTCTTTATTTTGCTTTTTTGTATAATTTTCCAGTGATTCTATCATATTTACTCAGCTTTTGATTAAGCACATATTTCATTCCCCTTTCACCTCTGAGTTCTCAGTTCTTTTTTTTTTTTAGATTTTGCAAGGCAATGGGGTTAAGTGGCTTGCCCAAGGCCACACGACTAGGTAATTATTAAGTGTCTGAGGCTGGATTTGAACTCAGGTACTCCTGACTCCAAGGCCAGTGCTCTATCCACTGCGCCACCTAGCCGCCTCCGAGTTCTCAGTTCTTAATCACTTAATACCTACAAATAATATCTCTACCCGGATATTACATGGGTATCCTAATAATAGTTAGCATTTTATACATACATATACATATATGTATATATATATATATATATATATGCTTTAGGGTTTGTAAAAGTACTGTATATATGTTTTCTTATTTAAGCTTCATAGTAACATATAAGGTGGGTGCCATCATCATCATCATCATTATCATGCCCATTTTGTCAGTTGAAGAAGCTAAGACTGAATAAAGTTGAGTAACTTAGGGACTCATAACTAATAATTTGATATAGACTTTCTTTTTTCCAAGTTCAGCACTGTTTCATTTTACCTGTCTCAGACTCTACTTATACAAAAGAGAATTTATTATCTTTACCTTGACTTACCTCTCCTGGTAACTTGCCTTTCTGTGGAGTGCATCACAATTGTTCTGATCTTTGAGTTTATCAAACTTGGAGTTCCTTTAACTTTTCATCCTCATCAGTATCCATATCCAATTATAACTTGCTAAGTTTTGTCAGTTTGATAACAACAACATCACTCTCCTGGATCCCTTTCTCTCCATTCATATAGCTACCACCCTAGATTAATACTCTATTATCTTTTACCTGGATGATAGATGTAGCCTCACAAAGGCACCTTTTATCTCATCCCTTTCTAAATCATTTTCCACATAACTGCCAAAGTTATATATTTTAAAACTCATACATGCATATCAGTCCCTCAAGAACCTTTTATATCTCCCTATTGTCTCTATGATAAATTACACCTTTACTTGATAGATAAAATCTTTTACAATCTATTTCAGGAATATTTGTCCATGTTGATTTCACACTGTTTCCCCTTAATCTATGCTCTAACTGGCCTGTTTACTCTTCCCTATACAAAAATGGTGTGTCAGAATCAAATAGAAACCTGGGTCATTAAACTGTACATAAGAAACCCTGCAGACAATTTAACCACACACAATGCACATATATACACACATATGTGTGTTGTCATTATTAAAATATCAACACATTAAAAATCAGTTAGAAGCTATGCAAATGTTAACACAATTGGGAGAGTTGTGAGTTACTTGTGGTCCACAGGCCATATTTAGTATCATGTATCATCTCCTTTGAGTAATGTACTTTCTCCCTTCTCCTCTCTCTTCTCTCCTTTCTCCTCTCTCCTCTCTCCTTTCTCATCATTATTTCTTCCTTTTTCTCTCTCTCCTTCCCTCCCATTCTCTCCCCCTCTCTTTTTTCTCTCTTCTTGCTTTCCTCCCCCCTCCTTTCTTTCTTCCTTCCTTCCTTCCTTCCTTCCTTCCTTCCTTCCTTCCTTCCTTCCATTCCTTCCTTCCTTCCTTCCTTCCTTCTTCTTTCTTTCTTTCTTCTTTTCTTTCTTTCTTTTCTTTCTTTTCTTTCTTTCTTTTTCTTTCCTCTTAACTTCGTTTACTTCAGTTTTCTCACATATAAAATGAAATCAATACCAACACCTGCCTACAGGGTTGTTGTGAAGTCCAAATGAGATGCTATTTATTAAGTACTTTATAAACCTTTAAGACATTATTTGTAAATTTTATTATAATAATAATTATTATTTTTGTTGTTGTTGCAGCTTAAGATCTCCTATATGAAATATTTCTAGTCTTTGCTGATCCTCTAGTTAATGCTATCTCCCTCAAAAAATTACCTTTGTTTAATAAATCTGAATAAATAGTGGTATCATCTACTCTCAATAAATGAATGTTCTTTGAAAATAGGAACCATTTCCTTTTTTGTCTTTTATCCCTAGCAACCAGCAAAGTACTTAATATAATCACTTAAATTGTTAATTTTTTGGGATTTTCCCAGCTCATGTGTCACATTTAGATAGATTAGATCAGAGGCACCAAACTTTTATTGTTGTTTGTTGAGTCCTTTTCAGTCATGTCCAACTGTCCTGTGGCCCTATTTTAGGGTTTCCTTAGCAGAGATATTGAAATGGTTTTTGATTTATTTCTCTAGGTTTTTTATAAATGAGGAAATTGAGACTGAAAGGGTTACGTGACTTGGCTAGGGTCACACAACTAGTAAATATCTGAGACCAGATTGATACTTAGTGTTCTATTCACTGCTCACCTGGCTATCAAGTTTGCCCTCCATAAAACTTGGAAGTGAGACCCAGTCAAATTAAAATGAAGATAAAGTGTTTAAAATTTTTAATGCATTACAAAACAGACAATACTAATTTATGATTAATTGTGATCAATAGGCTGCTTGCAGGGATTTCTTTCTCTTTGAGTTTGATACAACAGGACAAGATGTATCTGATTCAGTTTCATTTATATAAAGAGAGTTACATTATTACCCAGAGCAAATCAAAGTTGAAAATCAGAAATTGTGTTATGTACCCTCCAGTATAGATAGAAATTCTCCCCGCCCCCAAAAAATGAAGAAGGAAGATATTTCTGAAAGGTTTCATTAGCAATTTTAAAGTCCAAATTAGAATAATATGGAATTAAAATTCATAAAGATAAAAATTCAGAAATGATACATTTGAAATAATGTATTGCTGATCTCAACATCATATAATCTGGGTTATAAATGCTGTTATTAGATAATAATTTAACTACTTAAACCTACACAAATCATTTGAGTATCTGTGAGAATTAGTTTCCTTGTTAATAACATTGATGTGAGGATCAAATGAAATAATATATTAAAAATTCTTGGTAAACCTGAAAAATAAGAAATGTAAATATTAGCTATAATAATGATCATTATTATTATTATGATTACTTCATACTAGACAAATTTTCTTCAGACTTAAAGAGATTTTCATCTTCACCCGATCTTTCTTAGTTTGGAGGCTGGCATAAGGAACCCCCTAGGGAAAGGGTTCTGAACCATAGGACCCATCAGTTAAAGATCCCATTAGGGTGCAGAGACTGTAGGAATGCCCCAGCATGCCCCAGTGTGAGGGTGGCCCAGCCTAGCATATAAACAGACACATCATTAACTCCATTAGCATGAAATTAGATTTGAAATAAATCTTCATTTGACTGTAAAATGGAATTCATTTAACTTCCTAATAATGAGGAAGAAATTTAAAATGTGCTTATTTTTACCATATGTTTCCCTGCTTAACTGTCTAGTTTTGAAGCCCCTTATCCATCAACTAATAATTTGTGCCTTTGGGTCCCCCCATTTTTCACTTCAGGGATCAATTAAATACATCAAAACATTCCTCTCTCTTTCAGTGGGGTTTTTTTTACCTCCAGCTGTTAAGATCCTGGCTTCCTGAAGTATAAAGTATAATATTTCAAGGAGAGGGGTACATGAAGCAACTAACGAGTGAGGGTGGGGGTGATGGGGAGGATGCTATATTACAAGTTATTTTTGTATAAATAATGAACATATGAGGTCCCATTTTATTTAGGTGGAGCAGACTTTACTGAAATGCCTGTAAACAATGCAGCTGGCATCACAGTAGGAAAGAAAATACCTCCTGAAGCCTGAGGGAGGGTTTTTGGCAGGTAATCCAATGCACCGGTAATTTGTCACTGACACAGGCAGAAGGACTCCAGAGGGTCTGCCCCCAATTTCCCATTATATATCCCTAGACTTCCTATTCATGTTAAATGAGATTGGCCTCTCCAGAATTGGTTAGGTATCTTCCAGAAAGCATCAAACCTAGTGCCACATAAGCTCATAACTGAAAAGGGGCCATAGAAGGACTCAAATCCAATCCCTTTGTTTTTCACATGAGGTAACTAGGGCCAATACAAGTGATGTGACATGTCTATGCTTATTCAGATAGTAGGCATCTGAGGCAAAATTCACACCAGATGGAGCCCAGATTCCAAAAGTTAGATCTTCCTGACTTTAAGTACTCTACCAACTATACCATCTTCCTTCATTTGATGAACATTGAATATTATTTAAATCAATTACTAAATCTATGAGGAAAGGAAGAATCTACACAAGATTTTTTTTTGAGTAGCATCTTTTTTTCATCCATATGCACATGTATATTTATAAATTACAAAACTTACTTCCATTCTCCCTTCTCACCCCACCCCCTTCCCCTCAGCAGTGAATAGTCAGGTAAACATTGTAAATACATATATGAGGAATTAAGGGAGATACATAAGAGATAATTTTTAAATTCATCAGATTCTAAAGGGTTTTTTTTTGTTTTATTTTGTTTCAGTTTTCTTCCTCTGGTTGAGCATAACATTGTCCACATCTGATCTAATATGATTGTCCTAGCTTTCTGAACTACTGAGGGGAGCTGCTTCTATCATGGTTGATCATCTCACAATGTTGTTGTTAATATGTACATTATCTCTTGACTCAGCTCCCTTTGCTCAGCATCAGATCATGTAATTCATTCCCTGCTTCTCTTGGAGTCTATTCTTATAGAATAATAGTGTTCCAACACATACATATACCACAATTTGTTTAGTCATTCCCTAATTGATGGGCATCCCTTCAATTTCTAATTCTTTGGCACTACAAAAAGAGCTCCTATGAATATTTTGGGACATGTGGGACATCCTTTTTTCATAATTTCTTCTGGATTTAGGTCTAGGATTAGAATTGCTGGGTCAAAGGGAATGAACATTTTTATTGCTCTTTGGCATAGTTCCATCTGCTCTCCAGAATGGTTGGATCTGTTCACAGCTCCACCAGCAATGCATCAATGCCTCAATCATCCCACAGCCTCTCCAACATTGATCATTTTCCCTTTTTCTCATCCTGACCAATGTGATAGGTATGAGGTGACATCTCATTGTTATTTTAATTTGCATTTCTCTAATCAGTAATGATTTGGAGCATTTTTTTCATGTGATTATATATAGCTTTAATTTCTTTATTTGAAAACTCTCTATTCATATTCTTTGACCATTTATCAATTGGGGAATGACTTACAACCTTATAAATTTGTGCAAGCTTCTATGTATTTTAGAAATGAGATATTTATCAGAACTCCTGGTTGTGAAGATTGTTTCCTAGCTTTCAGCTTTCCTTCTAATTTTGGCAGCATTGATTTTATTAGTGCAAAATCTTTTTAATTTAATAGTCAAAATAATTCATTTTGCAGTTAATAATGTACTCTAATTCTTGTTTGTCATAAAATTATCCCCTTTCCATAGCTCTGATAGTGTTTCTTGGTCTATTAATTTATCTATGGTGTCGCCCTTTATGTCTACATCCCATACCCATTTTGACTTTATTTTGGTATAGGGTGTGAGATGTTGGTCTATGGCCAGATTTTCCCATACTATTTTCCAGTTTTTTCTAACAATTTTTGTCAAATAGTGAATTCTTATCCCCAGAAGCTGAAGTCTTTGGGTTTGTCAAACAGTAGATTGCTATAGTCATTTACTTTGGTTTCTTTTAAACCTATCCTAATCCACTGATCCATTACACTATTTCTTAACTAGTACCAGACAGTTTTGATGATTGCCACTTTATATTAAAGTTTTAGATCTGGTAGAGTTAGGCCACTTTCCTTTACATTTTTTTTTTTCATCAGTTCCCTTGCTATTCTTGCTCTTTTGTTACTCCAGATGAATTTTGTTTCTATTTTTTCCTAGCTTGGTAAGGTATTTATTTGGTAGTTTGATTGGTATGGCACTGAATAAGTAATTTAATTTGGGTAGAAATGTCATTTTTATTATATTAGCTCTACCTAGCCATGAGCAACTGATATTTTTCCATTTATTTAGATCTGACTTTATTTGGGTGAGAAGTGCTTTATAATTATGTTTGTATAGTTTCTGAGTTTATCTTAAGAATAAAATAAAGCTCCCTAGAGTATGTGAACTAAGACCTAGCATAGTCTGGGGAGAGGGTATTGGACTGATAGTTGAGACCTGAGTTCTGTCCTCAGACCTACCCTTAATTGAAGGACTTTTAAATAAACCATTTTAAAGTAGTACATGTTTGGTTTGTAAATGATTACACTATGGGACCCCTTTAGAGTACTGTTGCTTTATATGCTTTTACTATATAAGGTTATGTTTCAGGAAATATGCTTAGCTATGGTAATGATGCAAAAATTAAGATGGTATCATAGAGCTCACAAGCTCTGAATAGGTGGCAGGGTGGGTTTTATGATCAATACCCATTTTTCAAAATGACACTCTGAGCCATTGCTGTGTGATCCTTAAAAAACTGTGAACAGAACAAAATTGCCAGAGATCTGGAGGCAGGCAAACACCATTCTGATTTTTTAAAAAATATGAAGAACAATGCTTTCAATGGAGCAGTTAGGTGGCACAGTGAATAGAGTGATGGGCTTAAACTCAGGAAGCCTCATCTTGAGGTCACATTCAGTCTCAGACACTAGTTACATGACCATAAGCAAGTTACTTAACAGTTTGCCTCAATTTTCTCATCTGTAAAGTGAGTCAGAGAAGGAAATGGCAATCACTTCCAGTAGCTTTGCCAAAACAATCCCAAATGGGATAATAATAGAGAGTTGGACATGACTGGATAAGCTAACAATAGCAAAATTTTCAGTAGGGCAACTAACCTGACTTTAATTTTGGAGTTACTCAAGAGACATATAGCATGTAGCAAGTATGATTTTGGAATGTCCAAAAAGGAAAGCACCAATCACTAAAAGTGAGTCCAGCTTTATAAATTATAACAGATTAATCTCATTTCTTCTCTTGATAGGCTACTAGAATGGTAGATAAGGGCAATGCCACAAACCATATATCTGTATTTCAGTGAAACATTTGAAAAACACTTAGTTCCTGTCTCTGTAGTCAAAGTAAAGAGATGTGTACTGTTCAAAAATATAGTTAGGTTCAAGTTACAGATCTTCTTGAATACTCAGACACAAAGTTCAGTCATTAATGACTTTAAGGAAGATATCTAGTAGAATATTCCAGAAATAATAATGATAATAATAATAATAATTGTAGTGCTCCTAAGTGCTTGCAAAGCAATTTAAAAATATTTCATTCCATCTTTGAAAATACCTTGGGAGCAAGGTATTATATTATAGATTAGGAAATTGTGGCAGAAGTTAAGTGGCTTGTCCAAAGTCACACAGCCAATGTCTCTGTTCTTGACTTTGTAGAAATGGAATGGAATGTTTGCTATATGGCAGGCATTTTGCTAATTATTCTACAAATATATCATTTGATCTTCACAAAAGCCCTATGAGGTAGGTTCTTGTTGACCTTTTTATCAGTCAGTCAGTCAACAAGCCAGCTATTAGGTTAAGCAATGGGAATAAAAACTACTAGCAGAAAATAAAGCAATTTGTGTCTTCAAGGAATTTACATTCTAATAAAGGAAGATAAAGCATAAAAGGAAACTGAAAAGTGGAGGAGGAGGAGGATTATGCAACCCCAGAGCATGATAAAGTCTAGACTGCAGTCTGGAGAGAAATGAAGACATAGTTTGCCTAGGGACCTTCCTTAAATGAAAGTTCTGAAAGGAGCTATCTTTTTTTTTAAGGTTTTTGCAAGGCAAATGGAGTTAAGTGGCTTGCCTAAGGCCACACAGCTAGGTAATTAGTAAGTATCTGAGACCAGATTTGAACCCAGCTACTTCTGACTCCAAGGCCAGTGCTTTATCCACTGTGCCACCTAGCCTGCCCCAACAGAGGAACTATCTTGAGGGAGAATCTATAGTGGGTAGAGCTACTTTCAATGTGTGATAAGTGTGCTTCCAGGAATAACTTGTTTTGAAAATACAATGGAGATGGTCTGGAAAGTAGTCTTGGAGAGCAATGACTTGAATAAAGGTACAGATGGCACTCATCAAATCTACAATGATATACTATTGATATACAATGATATACAATGATATACTATTCAATAATTGAATCAGAATAAAAAACAGATCTTGAGAGGTCAGAATAGCAAATCAAATCTAAATTAGCATAATATAAATGCAAAGTCCTACCTTTGAGCTAAAAATATCATCTGTACAATTACAGTTCGAAAGAAGAGTAGCCCAATAATTCATGTGAAAAAGATGCAGATATATTAGTGGACTTGACTCAACAGAATCACATGGCAGCTGAAAGAACTAATGAAATTTTATTTTGAATTAATAGAGACATAACATCAAGGACTAGAGAATATGGATGTAGATTTCGTCCCTGAGGGGCTTTATGTGTCCACTCTTCGGTTTTAAGTATGTCAGATCTCCATTCAGGGTTAAATCAACTTCAGTAATATTTAACTAATCTATTGTTATTATTTCTATTAATAATGCTGCTGCTACTGTTACTGTGATATTGATCTGGACCAGTGATTTTCACAGCTCAGGAAACCCCTAAGCAAGGAAGTTGTCTCCATTCATGCCTATCAGATATTTGTCTGTAACTTTGCCTTAGAATATTAGTTAGGTGGTGCAGTGGATAGAGCACCAGCCCTGGAGTCAGAAGGACCTGAGTACAAAGCCAGCCTCAGACACTTAATAATTATCTAGTTGTGTGGCCCTGGGCGAGCCACTTAACCCCCATGCCTTGCAAAAAGAAACAAAAATACCCAGGAACACTGAAAGGTAATATGTGTCTGAATTGATTTGAACCCAGGTCTTCCTGGCTCCAAAACTGACCAGCTATTCATTACCAATAGATTGCTTCTCTTTCACATTATTTTTATTTATGTAATTTTATATCATTAGATATTGTAAAAGGAGGATTCTCCTTAAGGTGACCCGATCCATGAGGAATCCTCAAGAAACATTTTTTGTTGTTATTTGGTCATTTTTTAGTCATGTCAAGCTCTTTGTCATTGACCCTATTTGGGGTTTTCTTGGAAAAGACACTGTAGTGGTTTATCATTACTTCTCCAACTCCTTTATGGATGAGGAAACTGATGCAAAGAGGGTGAAATGATTTACCTAAAATCAGATGGCTAGTAAGTATCTGAGGACAGATTTGAACTCAGGTCTTCCTGACTCCACTCCATCCACTTCAACCCTGAGCTAACACTCAAGAAATTTACTAATCTCAATAATAATTCTTGCTTTCCAAGTTAGAGTGATGATCAAATGAAATAACACATATAAAATACCAAATAAATGTTAACTATATTAGCATTATGAATTTAGTCAAAAAAATAATTCAGCAATTGTCCATGTCTGAAAAGGTATGCCTTATTTTACATATTTAGTCTATCACTAACAGGTGATCACTGAGCTTCATCAATACTCTCTTAATAGCATAATCAGTCATTGCATTGATGAGAGTTCTAGAGTCCTTTAAATTTGTTTACTTTTATAGTATTATAATTATTATATAATTATTCTTTTGGTTCTTTCATTCCAAACTTCCTTAGCTCATACATGTCTTCCTATGGTTCTTTGAATCGGACCTTTCATCATTTCTTATGGTATGATAACATCCTTTTTTTTGCTTTTATATATTTTTCAAGGCAATAGTGTTAAGTGGCTTGCCCAAGGCCACACGGCTAGGGAATTATTAAGTGTCTGAGGTCGGATTTGAACCCAGGTACTCCTGACTCCAAGGCCGGTGCTCTATTCATTGGGCCACCTAGCCACTGTGTGATAGCATCCTAATACATTCCTTTACCATATGAATGAGATAGACACTCAGAGTTATTTTTAGACTAGCATTTCTCTAATTATTAGTGCTTTGGAGCATATTTTCATATGGTTGTTGATAACATACATTATTATTTTTTCAAAACTTATTGATTCATACCCTTTGACCTGTTATCAATTGAGGAAGGATTTTTTTCCTTACATACTTGTATTAAATACCTATATATCTTAGAAATCCAACTTTTATCAAAGAAAATTACTACAAAGATTTCCCCCTGCAGACAACTATTTTCCTTCCTATTTTAATTACATGGATTTTTACTTATGCAAAATCTGGATGACATTCAGATAGCAATTTCTTGTGTCTGGAATTGTCTGTTTTATCTTCTAGGATTTCACTGAGGGGCAGTTGTGAAGATGCATAAATCAGCATTGTAAAATGTAAACAGTAAAATGTTTTTGATCATGCATAACAAATAAGTGTGTGTTTACCTGTTTTATATATCATTATGCTAATAATTGCTTGCATTACAAAATTTCTATCAAAATATTTTTTTTTAAAATGAGATATATTTTTAACAGTGTCTGATTCTAGAGTCAATAAGGAATAAGAATTTATTGAATGTGGTGGGGGTTAATTGATCAGACCTGTGCTTGAAGAAAATCAGTTTGGTAGTTGTATGGAGTATGTAATAGAGAGCTGAGAGAGGGAATGTATGGAGACTCAAGGTGATGGAGGCTTGAACTGGTGTGGAGGTTCAACAAGTTGATAAGTCTTTATTAAACATTTATTAAATTCTAGGAAGGGCAGCTAGGTGGTATAATGGATAGAGAACCAGCCCTGGAGTCAGGAGGAGTTCAAATCCAGCCTCAGATACTCGATCCTAGCTGTATGACCATGGGTAAGTCACTTAACCCTGATTGCCCCACATTCAAGGCCATCTCCAATTGTCCTGATCCATATCTGACCACTGGACCCAGATGACTCCAGAAAATGAGGCTGGTGACTTAGTACAACACCCCCTCATTCAGTCCAATTCACTTACTTGTCATGGCATCGCCTCCCTGATGTCATACTCTTTGGTTGAGAATTAAGGACATCAGTCAATCAACTATGCTCTAAGTGGTACAGTAGATAAGAGTACCAGACTTGGAGACATGAAGACTAAAGTTCAAATCTGGTCTCAGACATTTACTAGTTAGTTGGGTGATCCTGGATGTGTCTCTTAACCCTGTTGCCTCAGTTTCCTCATGTGTAAAATGAGCTGTAAAATGGCAACCATTCTAGTATCTTTGCCAAGAAAAAAACATAAGTGAACAATAAATATGTTCTAAGCATTATGCTAAATAGTAAGACTACAAATACAAGCACAGAGAAAGACAGCTGTTCCCCTCAAGTAGCTTACATTCTAATA
Source organism: Macrotis lagotis (assembly GCF_037893015.1). NCBI lineage: Eukaryota > Metazoa > Chordata > Mammalia > Peramelemorphia > Peramelidae > Macrotis > Macrotis lagotis. The sequence continues at coordinate 578,550,033 of NC_133666.1, forward strand.
CAGGGACACTACACATAAAAGAAAACTGAAAAGCTGAGGATGGGGGAGTATAGCAGGAGATGAAGGTTGAAAAAGTAGGACTTCATGGTAGAGAAAGTCCAGAGGGCCAGGAGTTCAGCTTGGGGAGAAAAGAACAGAATGGGAATTGTCAGCGGGGAAGAAATGATAAAATTTGCCCACTAATTCAATTAGATATGTGAAATGAGGGATAGTGAAGTATTGAAGATAGAATTGAGGTTGTGAAACAGGGTGATTGGTGACTTGGAGGAGAGGATGGTGGAACCCTAGACAGAAGTTGGGAAATTTAAGGAGAAGACAGAAGAGTTTTTCCAGAGCAGGGTGGGAGAGAATTTTACAATTCTAGTATCTGACATGCTGATCACAATTAAGCCACATCTGCTATCTGATACAATTTAATCTGCCCACCCATATAAGGGGAAAAGAGGAAGGCAGGCTTCTTACTCATTATCATTTTCCTTCTTAAGAGAACCCCTTACAATCATGAAGTGAACTGAGAGCAGAGAGGAGGAACATTGTTTCTATAGTTGCCTGCTAATTGCTAGGTTTCAGGAAGTTGTGGTGAAAAGTTCTAGAGGCAGGAGGTCAAGAGCTTTTTGGGAGGCAGAATTGAGAAGGGTTGAAGGATAGTTAGTGTAACTGGTTTGAAGACAATCTTGGAATTGGCTACAGTGAGTGAGGAGTTAGCTCTTCCAGTTTATTGACTGCACATTTCTTGGGGTTGACCATGGCCTTCCAGGAAGCTAGTTATTCCCTGTGTACCCCCCCCCCCTTTGGAGACCACTTATAGAAAAGCCTAGGTCTAGGAAATGTAGTACAGTAGACAAAGTATTGGATTTGGTGTCAGAAAACATGGGTTCAAAAAACCCTCACTCTGTGGCTAATTACCACTATGATTTTTGGACATGTCCTGTTAGCCAGTCTGAACCTCAGTTTCCCCATCTATGAACTAAGAAGGTTAAATCAGATGACCATGTAAGGTCTCTTCTAACTTTTAATCTATGGTTCTCTGAAACAGGAACTCACCTTTATAATTGTGGCTCTATCAATAAATTTGGGCAAGTCACTTATCTTTGTACCTCCATTTCTTTATCTCCAAGATGGGGATAGTAATACCTTTTCTTCAAACTTCAGAAGAGCACATTTGGGACAATAGTTTTACTACTTCAAGGGATCTTAGGGATCATCTTCAACCTCTGCTATTTTAGGAATATGGAAGAAGAGGACCAGAGAAATGCAATTACTTGTCCCAAATCAGACAGGCCGAGAATGATTGACAAAGCTGGGTTTAGAACACAGGGCCACAGACTCCAGGGTCAGCAATCTTTTCACTGGATCACATAGCCTCTTTGTTGTGGGGATCAAATAAAATCCAAAATGTACTTTGAAAAAGCATCATGTCAAACTGCCAAAATGAGGTAGTCTTTTCTAGACATACCCTGGATATGATTATTCCCTGAAGCTACAGCATTACATAGAATCAGAATAAAATGTTGCAAAAAGGAATCATTGGGTTTTTTTTATTGAGAAAACCAAACATCTACCATATTAATAGCTTTTTTTTTAGGGGGGAAAAAAAGACTTTCATTGCTTACAGGACCATTTCAAAAGCTTGAAATTAACATTTGCTTATTGTTGGTTTAATCTCTTTCCATTTGGCAGATGTTGAATCCAGCTCTAGTTTCAAAGGGAGATGCAAGCAAAGCTGGTCCTACTTATGTTCTACAACATTGTGGGGGCTGATCAGCGCCAGGCTGGGGACAGCATCCGACGGCGGCAGCTGTTGGGCTGCTGCAGAGCTTGCTGGAGCCATTGGCCCATTATTCTTGCAGTGGGGCTCCCTCAAAGATAGTGGCTCATTTTGATTTTAATGTCTTACTGACAATCTGACCCCCTTTTAAAGCAGGAGATGGGGAGAGGTGGTATAGATCTTTGCAGCAATTTTGATTTCAAACCATGCAAAGGAGGAAAAAATTACAAGTTAGTTATAAGCCATTTGTTTACCAAAAAAATCGATAGCTGTCCCTCAAGGAAGCTTGATTCAGTTTTGTTGCTGAAGTATGGATCCAACTGCCAACAGCAATGTGTCTCTCTTTGTCAAATGCCTCTCATCTTTTAAAACCTGTAAGTATTTTCAGAGACCTATCCTCTGCTGATGTCCTTGTGGTGAAGCATCCTAATGGACTCCAAATCACAGTATGGTGGTTGAAGCAAAGTTATTCATCATAATTTAGGAAAAAACCCAAAGTCATTTACATGTTTTTGTGAAATTTCTCACATATAACAGGAAGCATCTGGAGGCCTTTGAGAGCCAGGTACACTTTGTCACCAGACATCAGACTCCTGTGAACTTGTCTTGGATTCCAAAGTGACACCTGTAACACAATAAAGAGGAGATTTTTTCTCATTTTGTTTTTAAATTCAATCTGAATGTATAACATGAGCCCTGGGCTAAGAATTGATCCCTGTTTCATTTAATGATTAGGATCAATTAAAACTGACATTGTTATAAATATATACAACTCACATTGTTGCTGTTGTTCATTCTTATCCTACTCTTCAGAACCTATTTGGAATTTTCTGGAAAAATATACTGAAATGATTTGCCATTTTATTCTACAGTTCATTTTACAGAAAGGGAAACTGAATCAAATTGGATTAAGTGATTTACTCAGGGTCACATAGCTAGTAAATATATGAATCAGAATTTGAACTCAGGTCTTTTTGATTCCACTTTCTATCTATCCACTCTGCTACCAACTACCCATAAAACTTTATGAAAGTACTTTTTTTTTGACAACAGTATAGTTGTCAAAAAAGGCAGTATAAGCTTTATAACCCCCATCTTCTGGAGGATATAACTGAGGCTAAAAGATCAAGTTACAGACCCCAATGTCACATAACTGTTAAGTATTTAACTATAATAGATTTCCTAATTCTCAGTCAAGGGCACTCATTCACATTAAGTGGAGAGATTGAACAAGCAAAAGAAGGAAGCAGCTATGTGGT
>NC_133666.1:579231981-579353057 GCF_037893015.1 Macrotis lagotis
CATCAAAAACTGGCTAAGAAATAGAGTGGAGATCTGAGGAATAGACCAGGTGTGAAAGAGACAGCAGGAAATGATTATAGTAATCTGCTGTCTGATAAACCCAAAGAGCCCAGCTTCTGGGATAAGGGCACTCTCTTCAATAATAACTGTTGGGAAAATTGGAAGTTAGTATGGCAGAAATTTGGATTAGACAACATCTCATACCCTATACCAAAATAAGATCAAAATGGGTGCTGGATTTAGACATGAAAGATAATATTATAAGCAAACTAGAACAAGGAATAGTTTACCTGTCAAATCTATGCAACAGAGAGCAGTTTATGAACAAGGAAAAGATGGAGAACATCATTAAAAACAAACTGAATATTTTTTATTCCATTAAATTAAAAATCTTTTGCACAAACCAAAAGAAATATAACAAATTGTGAAACACTTTTTTACAATTAGTGATTCTGACAGTGGACTCATTTCTAAAATATATAGAAAATAAGTCAAATTTATAAAAAAGCAAGTCATCCTCCCAATTGATAAATGGTCAAAGGATATGCAAAGGCAATTTGCATATGAGGAAATCAAAGCTATCCGTAGTGATAAGAAAAAAATGCTCTAAATCATTGCTGATTAGAGAAATGCAAATTAAAGCATCTCTGAGTTACCATCTCACCCCTTTTAGATTGTCTAATATGACAAGAAAGGACAAAGATCAATGTTGGAGGGGATGTTGGAAATCTGAGACACTAATGCATTGTTGGGGGAGTTGTGAACTGATCCAACCTTTCTGAAGAGCAATTTGGAATTAAACTCAAAGGGCAATTAAAATGTGCATATCCCTTGATCCATCAATACGATACCACTACTAGGCCTATACCCTGAAGAGATCTTCAAAATGGATAAAAACATTACTTGTACATAAATATTCATGGCAGCTCTGTTCGTGGTGGCAAAGAATTTGAAATTGAGGGGATATCCATCAATAGGGGAATAGCTGAACAAATTGTGGTATATGTATGTTTTGGAACATTATTTTTCTATTAGAAACCAAGAGGGATGGGATTTCAGAGAAGCCTGCAAAGACTTGTATGAATTGATGTGGAGTGAGATGAGCAAAACCAGAAGAACACTGTACACTCTAACAGCAACATGGGGGTGATGATCAACTTTAATGGATTTGATCATTCCATCAGTGTAATAATCAGGGACAATTTTGGGGTATCTGCAAAGGAGAATACCATCTGTATCCAGAGAAAGAAATGTGGAATTTAAATAAAGACTATTATCTTCAATTTCTTGAGGAAAAAGGTTGTCTTATGTACTACATAATTTTGTTATCTCTCATATTTTATTTTTTAAGAATATGTTTTCTTCTCTCAAGACATTCAGTTTTGATTAATGTATAGCATGCAAACAATATAAAGATCATCAGATTGCCTTCTGTAGAGGGAGAGAAGGGGGGGAGTGTAAAATTCAAAACCTTATCAAAAATGATAGGTAGCAACTACTATTGTATGTAATTGGAGAAGAAATATATATATATATATATATATATATATATATATATAATTTAAAAAAGAAAGAAAAAATAAACATTTTCAAATAAAATTAAAAAGACCTATTCCTGTATGATTTCCCCACAGTTTTACCCTGGTTCTTCTCTTCCAACCATATACTCCCTTGAAAAATCCGTTCTATTGGCTATAATTATTTTTTATTCAGATAACTCTCATATCTATATTTCTATCTCACATTTCTTCATTGAGATTCAATAATATATCCTCAATTGTCTAATAGATATTTCAAACTGAATGCCCCAGAGAAATTTCAAACTCAACATGTGCAAAATGGAATTTATTTTTCTCCCCCTTTCCCTGCCTCTTCTACCAGTCCATCTGTCTTTCAATCTTCTTTGTTTCAATAGAATATAGTACCATTCTTTAAATCTTTCAGGATTGTAATTCAGCTTTATCACTGATTCCCACTCTCCTTCACCCTATATTTCCAATCAGTTGCGAAGTTTCATCATCAAGTTTTCACCTCTGCAACCTCTTCTATTTGACCCTTCATTCTAATCACATAGACACCACCTTATTTAATCAAGAAATTAGGTTTCTATGACCCAGCAATTCCAATTCTAGGACTATATCAAGAAGAACTTGTAAAAAATGGGAAAAGTCCTACATATTCCAAAATATTCATAGCAGCTCTTTTTTGTAGTGGCAGAGAATTGGAAATTGAAGTGATGCCCATCAGTTGGGGAATGGCTAAACAAGTTGTGGAACATGAATACTATGGAATATTATTGTTCTAGGCTGGAGTCTAGAGAAGCATGGAATGACTTACGGGATCTGATGCTGAGTGAAGAAAGTAGAATCAAGAGAAAAATGTACACATCAACAACATTATGAGATGAACAATCTTGATGGACTCAACTGCTTTCAACAGTCCAGAGAACTTGGACTGTTTATGGACTATATTATTAGACTGGTTATGGACTATATTATCCCCAACCAAAGGAAGAAAAGCAAAACAAAACAAAACACGCAGAAAAAAACCACCCCTACCAAATCTGATGAACACTTTATAAAGGGTATCTCTTATGTATCCCTTTCCCTCAATCCTAATTCCTTATGCCAAAAATTACTAATTTTTGAATATGTTTAACAAAATAGGTATGTAAAATGCTAACCTAACTGCTCCCTACCAAGGAGAGAGGGGGTAGGTAGGAAGGAAGGATGGGGGAAATTTTGTAACTTGGAAATATGCATGTACAAATGGATGAAAATAAAAAAGATTTAAAAAAGAAATTGAATTTCTAAATTATTGGTCTAGATCATTACAGCACCCTCCTAATTGTTTCTCTTCTTCAAGCCTTTCTACACTACAGTCCTTCCTAATCACTTCTGCAAAATTTATCTTTTATAAAAATAAATCTATGATACTCCCCTACTCAAAAAACTGCAGTGGTTCCCTATAACCTTTGGAAGACAAATGGAAGGAATCAAACATTAAGCACTGTGATCCTAACCAATCTATCCAGCCTATGGGACACTATTGCCCTCATATACTCTTTTTAAAAAACAAATCATCTTTTCTTCCATTCCTGACACATGAGCCCTCACTTCCCATCACTGATTATTCCCTAGGTTCAACTCCCTCCTCATGTCCAATGTGCAATTCTTCTCTTCCTTCAATAAGCTCAAATACTGATTTCATATGTATGAAGTCTTTTTTAATTCCCCAGCTACTAGTGTCTTCTCTGATAAATTAATCTATTTATTTTGTCTTTGTTCTTTTTATTTTCATTCTACATATAGTTGTTGTCACCTTTCTATTAGAATGGAAAATCCTTGACAGTAGAGATTTTCATTCAAGGTTTCACTCTTTGTATTTATATCTCCTATACCTATCACACTGCCTAGCAAATAAATAATTGTTGGTTGATTAATTGATTTTCAGTTCCTTCAAAGCAGCATTTTGCTCTTTAGATTTTTATAATTCCTCCATTTCCATTCTTTTCCTTTAATCAACAAGGATGTAGCTATTTCTCACAATCGATTTGCATGATGCTTTTCCATAACTTGGAACTGAGCAGATTGTTGACAAAAAGTTCTTTCTTATTTCGACAAGATCTAATTCCAAAATTTTGAAGTTGCATTAGCACAATCTAAAAGAATTACTGCCTTCAGTCCATTCTGTTGTCTCGTGGTTTGTCAGTTTTAGCAATCAGTGCCATTCACATTAGGCAATCCGCGCCATTGGCACCAAAACATTTCTAGAAGATGAAGCATTTCTCATGTGTTCCTATGCATCTTGACTTTTGTGGCATTGTAACAGAAAGGAGCATCACTAAATCTGCTGATGTCCATGTCAAGCTGCCCATCACAACAGTTCCAAGTGGGACCAGTCTGCAGCTCTATTCTTCTCCATTTATTTCTTAGATTCACAGAAGCAGTTACATCACACTGAGTGGAGTGTAACTCAAACAGTGGTAATGCCAGAACCCCAACAGTCCATATTTCAGGATTCCTCCCAAGCCTTTACAGCTGCCATAGCTTTTTCAAAGCAGATAGAATGCCCTCTGTACATCATCATAGCTGACATTCCCATCCTTTGCCTTTACTCTCTCCTCCTAAAATGGACTGTGGATTGAATTATAAGGATTATTATTTATTATCACCATTTTAATAATAATTGCAATTTGAGTTTGAGTTTTTCTTGAAAGGATGAAAAATTTATATACAATTATCCAAGATCTCTTGATCTGACCTCCCCTTGGAAAGAATTCCACATATTAATGAAAGAGTTAGTCTATGTTAGAAAGAGTTGAAATCCCTGGTCATAAAGCAAAGTCAAGTATACACAGTGATTGAACCCTTTTATCTTGATTTCATTAGCACATTAATGCTTTTTTTTTTGGTAACTGAGCTAGTAGCCATCTGTGCAGTAACAGAGAAGACATGACCCGGAACAGTCAGTTCTTCCAAGTTATCTTCTAGATCCTTTACCCTCTAGTGAATTTTTTGCTGTTGCTGTTCAGTAGTTTTGGTTATATGCACTTTGTGACTCCATTTGGGGTTTTCTTAGCAAAGATATTTTGCCAAGTAGTTTGTCATTTCCTTCTCCAGTTTATCTTACAGATGAGGAAACTGAGGCAAGCAGGATTAAGTGACATGCCCAAGATCACATAGGTGAAACCAGATCTGAACTCAGGAAGATGAGTCGTCCTGACTTCAGGCCTGTCCCCCTTTCCCACTGGGTCAGAAACCCTAACCTGACTACCCTGTGGTGGAACATAGGGAAACAAAATAGATTAGGTTTTACTGCTTACAAATAAGGAAGGGGAAAATATATCACTAGTTCTGCACATCTTTAGAAGCAAATTTCTTTCTATTTGTAGTCCAGTTTAGCTTAGGGACACCAGGCTTGCAACTCATCAGCAAGTGGCCATCGACAAAAATATCGATTGTGCTGACTAGCTAATTATCAGTCTGTTACTGCTAGACCACATTCAACAGCCACCCCTGCAGTATCCTCATTTGCTTACAGAACATCCCTTCTGGGCAACCTCTTCTCTCCCCAGTTTCTGCCATGCCCTTTCTCAGCCTCCACCATCACTCTGCCACATTGCTTTCAGCTTATTGCATAATCAGCTTCTCCTCTGACCTACCGTCATTACCTCAGGGTTGTTGGAACTCTGCTGGGTGGTGATGACAGATCATTAAAGGCCCCAGCTGTTCCAACCCCAGCCACATGGTCTCCTTTGGGAATTGCCTCTGAAATCTCCGGAAGAAAGGAATGAAGGCTTACTTAGCCTGATCCCAAAGTAATAGAAAACAATGACATCTCAGGAAGTCTGAGATTTAAGAACTTGGCAACCATAGCAAGAAGATGGTTGGGAATGAAACCTCAAGATGAGGCAAGAATTGATATAGACAGGGGTGTCCAAGGGAGGAGTCCAAGGCTCATTGTCCTCTTAGACCATTTGTTTTCAAAAGAAAATTCCTTTGCCCACCTTGTCTTAGCAATAGCCACAATAGACAAAGTGAGCAATGATAATTCTAGAATACCTAAGGAAGTATACTGTCTTCTGAAAGAGAGGTGATGAGCTCAAGCTGTAGAATAAGATATACATTCTTGGACTTGTCCCAAGTGGGAATTTATTTTGCTTGTGTTTGTGTTTGTGTTTGTGTGTGTATATATATATATATATATATATATATATATATATATATACATATATGTGTGTGTAGAGATGAATACATATACACAGACCTATATTTGTGTATGTGCATACACAGACATACATAAACACAAATATATATATATATATATATATATACTTAAAATATTTGTAATATATATTTATTAGAGGGAATTTTTATTTTCTATTTTCTATGGGAAGTAGAAAGTAGATGGGGTATAAAAAAGAGGAAAAAGGAGTCATTAAAGTACCTTTAAAAAAATACAGAACAGGGGTGGCTAGGTGGCGTAGTAGATAAAGCACCGGCCCTGGAGTCAGGAGTACCTAGGTTCAAATCTGGTCTCAGGCACTTAATAATTACCTAGCTGTGTGGCCTTGGGCAAGCCACTTAACCCCATTTGCCTTGCAAAAAAAAAAAAAACCTAAAAAAAGAAAAAAAAATACAGAACAGAACAAGGGTCAGAAAAGAAAGAAAACCAGCACAGCTTTGAGAGTTGCAAGTGAAACTCATTATATAATTAAAAAGAAAAACTGTACATAATAGAGATCTGCAGCCTTATGAACAAACTTCATTTTCTGTTCTACTACATATATGGAATTTATTAAAAAATAATCTTAAAAACAAATCAAAACAAAACAAAATATTTGATCAGAATGCATAGAAATCAAGAAATGGTTCCCTGGGCATGTGATCTAAATGAATTGGCTTATTCCTTCCACTTCCTACCCAAAAACACATCCTGAGAGAAAGATATATTCAGAAAAGATAAAACATTTCTATGGTAAATGTCAACTAGGTTAAAAGACCCTATGCTAAGCACTAGTAAATTGCTGCTCATCAGTTTACTCTGACTAAATATTCTCCTTGAATTATTTTTAATTGCTGTTTTCATTCAAGGGGAAAGAAATCCTCCTAAAACAGTATCTATGCTCGTTATCTGTACTTCCAAAGATTAAAATGTTGACATCCTGTTAGATTCATGGACACAAAATCTAGCATGATATCTTACTCAGAATAGATGTTCAATGAATGTTTGCAAGGATACATAAAAATCTATTTCAACAAACATTCAATAAATATCTAAAATGTGCCTGACTCCTAGCCTGGCCTAGAATCTATAGATATAAAGTTAAATGCAAAAGAATATTCCCTATGCTGGAGGTAGTCAGAATGTACTACATTTAGCCCCCAACAAAATATTGAAGTGGACTAATGTTCCCTACAAGACAGATTCTATGTATAAGATACATTATATTCTAAGGAGATAAAAAGGCAACATGCTTAAAAAGAAACCAGGAGAGGGAAAGTAACAGGATGATGGTCTGGATCCTGGAAAGATAAAATGAAAATTCTTTCCCCAGAACTAAGGCAACTCGGGGCAGACTGTAGATGGATCCAGAAGAAAGGAGTTGAGGCTAGTTAATTAAGAGACAGTCAATCCTAGTATCACACTTTTGTAGTCCTTGCTAGGGAGGATGGTGAATTTCCTGAGTCCAGGTTTTCTGAGTTGTAATAGCCTAAGCCAATTGGGTGTCTGCAAAGAGTAGGGTACCGATATACTGAGCCCTCAGGAGTGAGGGGTCACCTGGCTTTGTAGTCTAAGTCAGAAATAAAACAGAAATATATCTGTGAGTGGCTTCTACTTCTTAGCCTGGGTGAGATATGGAAACCCAAATTCAAAAAACAAAACAAAAGAGTCAGAAAGTGAGGAGGAAATATGATTTCAAGAAAGATAGAATGAAAGTTCATGTATCAGAGCCTTAGGAACCCAGAGAGGTCTAGGTGGTACTAGAGAAAAGGAACTGAGGAGGATAATCAAATTTGGGGCAGCTTGATCTGGAAACAAATATAAAAAGATAGGAGACGGTATCTGTGATTTCATTGAGAGAATGATACTCCAAGCAAGGAACCCTCAAAAACTTCTTTGCATCAGTTAGCCTGAGAAAGATACCTAAAGGTCTAAGAAATTTAATTATTTGTCAGAGGTCACAAAACCAGTATCAGATGGCTCTTGAAAGGTCTTTCTGGATCCATGACTGACTCTCAATTTTCCTATCACTGGTGTCTGAAAATCAGCCATTAGACCATTATTCTTTTTGTTCTTAATGAGATTCCCTCCTAAAATATAAATAATCCAAGATGGGTTATAGTCAAAACTTTTATCATTAAACAGTTATTGGTTCAATTTGTGGAATAGCTTAAGAAATATGAACCTTAGGTTGATGGGAAGGAAGGGAGCAACTTCATTAGAAAAGAAAAGAGGCAAACTGAAGGAATGGAAAAAAGATTGTTAAAGAAGGAATGGGAGAAGTCAAAGGAAATAAGCATTTATATATAGAGCCTACTATGTGCCAGACATACTGCTAAGTTCTTTATAGATATTATTTCATTGATGGTCGTCACAACCCTACTAGGTAAGTGCTATTAGTATTTTCATTTTACAGTTGAGAAAAATTGGAGCAGAAGTTAAATGACTCCTCCAGGATCACACAACTAGTAAATGTCTAAGACCAGATTTGAACTCAGGTCTTCCTGATTTCAAACCTAGAACTCTATCCATGATGCCACTGACCTGCTAAAAATCAAAAATCTGCTAAAGAGAACTTTATCCATTTCACAATTTTCTTGGGGGCTAAATCCATTATAGGATAACTGACTACCACAGTAGATAGAGAACCAGATCCTGGAATTGAAAAAACTCATCTTCCTGATTTCAAATCTGACCTCAGATGCTTACTATTTGTGTGACCCTGGGCAAAGTCATTTCACCCTGTTTGTCTCAATTTCCTCATCTATAAAATGATCTGGAGAAGGAAATATCATACAACTACACCCAGGATCTTTGCCAAGAAAACCTAAAATAGAGTAATTAAGAATCAGACATGACTAAACAACAATAAGAAATTCAGTTCATTCTAACCTTCCTCTGGCACAGACAATATTCTTTTCCTTTTAACTTCATATCCCTAGATTCTAGACTAGAATGGAAGTCAGGCACATCATGGACATTTATTAAATGGTTGTTGAAATGGATTTTTATGCATCCTTTCAAATATTCATTGAGCACCTATTCTGGGTAAGAATCTAATAGGATGTCAACATTTCATCCTTGGAAGTATAGATAACAAGCAGAGATATTCTTTTAGAAGAACTTCTTCCTTCTTCTTCCTTCTTCAACAATCTCTTTTCCATTCCTTCCATTTATCTCTTTTCTTTTCTAATGAAGTTGCTCTCTTCCTTCCCATCAACCTAAGGTTCATATTTCTTAAATTACTCCATAAATTAAACCAATAGCTGTTTAATGATAAAAGTTTTAACTATTACTCCTCTTGGATTATTTCTGTTTTGGGAGGGAATATCATTAAGAACAAAAGGAATGAATGTCTAATGGCTGATTACAAGCAGTAATATTTTAAAAAATAATTCATGTAGGATATTTAGCCAGAGTGATGAGTAGCTATTTACAAGACTCATGCAGTTCTTTTGTAATTTAAAAAACAAACTCAAAATTAAACCAAAACAAAACAACAACAAAAAGCGTACTAATTGGTTCTATCATCTACCTACTACCATCAAAGGCGGTACTTACAAGGGTCTTCAATTTGCTATATCATGTGCAGTACAGCTCTTAATGGAAATGAGGAAAGAACATTGGTTCCTCGGTCATTCTTTTAAAATGACACTCATCGCACATTTGCATCTTGCTCTCGTTTATTTAGTTATGCAGTAGAGATGATAAAGTAGCATAATAGTAGTGACCAGAGTCACTACTAGTGTAAATGGGGTTTTCCTCAGGGTGCTGACATCTAGAAGGGAGACACATTTCTTCCTAGTTCAGACCATTTTTCCCCATACCTTGCCATATTGTCCTATGTTCTAGATCACATTAACATACAACTACCTCCTAAGTATCACTGTCATATTCTCCTTCTTCCTGTGGAAACATCCTCTGCACCTTCTCTACACCCTACCTCACCACATCACAAAGCAACTAGGTGGCATAATAGATAGAATCTAGAGTCAGAAAGTCCTGAGTTCAAATTCAGACCCAGACACCATGTGACCCTGGACAAGTGAATTGACCTTTTACTGACTGAGTTTTCTCAGTTATAAAATGGGAATCACAATAGTACCTACCTACTGGGGTGGTTGTGAAAATCAAATGAGAAAATATATGTAAAGTGCTTAGCATAGTCACTGGCTTTTGGCAGGTGTTTAATGCTGCTCTTTCCCTTCTTTACATTTCTCCTTTCTTTCCTCTTTTTCTTTTTCTCTTCCTTCCTTCTCTACCTCAGTTTGTCCTCTGTTCCACCATCACCACAAGCCAGTTAACTCTGGCAAAGAGAAACACTTCCTATTTATGTCTCTGAATGCCTACCAACACATGATACTTATGATCAAGTTCTGTGACATTTACTAGTTTGTCTGTTATCTGGTTGTTGTTTGTCTTTCATTCTCAAAGAGGACCTTGACATCAGGGATGCCATGACTTGCAAGTAAATTGGATTTAAGTGAGTAGATTCTATACAAAGTCACCAGCCTTACTCTCCTCCAGAGTCGTTTGAGTCCAGGATGACTGGAGATGGCCTTAGAAGCAGTGGAAGACCTTGACTTATTAAGATCTGGTCTTTAATGGGCTTTAGTTTGACTGAGACAACATCCATTCAGTGATTAAGGCATAAAAAATGAGATAAATAATGACCTCTTTCACCTAGTCAAAATAAATAAATCTGGGAGGGGAAGACTCTCGGAATTCTAGCCAAAACAGAAATAATTGGCAGTTGAATCCCTAACTATTGCTGCTCACAGGATATTGTTTGTTCTTTGTTATCCAAAAGGACTATGCTATCAAGAATGTGATCCCATGACTTGCAGGTGAATCAGATTTAAGCTAGGGAGGGTTATGAAAAGTCATCAGTCACACTCCTCTGGAACCATCACAGTTGAGTGGCAAGAGATATAGCTTGATCTTAGGAAAACATGGATAGACTTGCACAAAATCATGAAGAGCAAAATGAGCAGAACCAAAGGAATGTCAAATACAGTAACAACAATTTTTTTGGAAGAAAAACTTTGAGTGAATAAGTCATTTTGATTGCTATAAATACCCAAATTAACTACAAAGGACATATGAAGGAAGAATCCATCTGCATCCAGAAAAAGAAATGATAAATAGAAATATGTATAGAATGGATTTACACATATTTGTGCATATTTGTACTTAATGGGAGTCATCTCTAGGGGGGGGAAGGAAGAAAAATTGGGAAAAATAAGTTACAAGATAATTTTACTGTATATTTAAAAAGAATTGCAAGTAGCACATAATACATTTGTGCTTTCATATTTTTAAAAATTTCACCTTTAAAAATTATATTATGGTATGGAAATGCTTTTTTATTTCCTCAATTCAGAATAAATAATAAATAATCTTTTTTTAAAAATGTTCAGGATCAGAGATGCACTATGGCATCATACTTGTTTGTGATGTACTTAAAATGAGGTTTGTTTCAAGGCAGATAAAAGCATTAAAATTCATTTTCATTAACTTGTAGGTTTTCTTGACTTATGGGGCAAACTAATATACCCCCATGTAGATATATTTAAAAAAAAAAACTTGAGACTTTCTATATTGCCAACTGATAAGACATTACTGTATCCACTACTGACTGCTTCTATGGTTATTGTCCAAGCATCAAGTATGGATCTCCCTAAGGAATGAGATCCCAGGCAATTACTGCAATTTGGTATGCACTAGCTCTGGTTAGAAGGATCATAACACCTTGTGTTTCATGTCTTTTCTCTTGGAATTTTACTTTTATAGCCTATATTCTTCTTGCTCTAACTCATCTAGTTGGACAGTGCAGATGGTGGCATGCCAGGAAGTCATTGTTAGCAATAGACTAAGGCAATAAATCATAACAGCTACCATAAGTTGAAAGCTGAGCTTCTGGAAGCAATATCTAAAGCATGGCAGCATTTCCCCATATCCCTAAAGCTGTCAGTTTCTAGTCTACCTAGGAGCTGGCTCAGACAAGTCTGCATTCTTGGAAGCCAAAGAAAATCTAATGACATCATAATTACCTAGATCCAGAATGAGAGAGGGTGATACACAGAAGTGCAAGGACAAGGACGTAGCAAATAGAAAAATAACCACAAGAATGGAATCTTTTAAGAGCAATCTTAGAAAGCATTCAGTTTACACCCTCAACTAAGGTACTCTCTTTACTACAACTGAGAAAAGTGATCATCAATAAACATCTTCCAGAGACAAAGAGCTTATTGCTTCATAGTTCCTTCCATTTTAGCAGCTTTAATTGTTCATTCAATCAACAAACATATACTAAATATTGAAAATGTAAGACATGATGGAGTGATTGCAGAGACAGGAAATTTTGATATAAATCTTACTCCAAACACTCACATAATCAATTATTCTGTGACTACTGGCAAATAATAATTCTGAGTTCTTCTTCCATATTTGTAGAATAGGGGTAATGCCCTACTTATCTCACAGGGTTGTTGTAAAAGAAATCATTTTGTACACAATATATAACTATATAAATGTTAGCTATATTTACAGCAAGTAAATGAGAGACAGGGAACTTCCAGCCTACAGGCTCATTGGTCTGGAGTTGTCAAGGTAACCCCAGAAGGGATTCAAAATTCAATAAATCTAGGTGTTTTAGGGATGAATTAAATAAATGTTTGACTAAATGTATCACAAGAATGATATTATAAATATCCAAATAGCCCTTGGCAGAAAAATGATTGCCCAGCTCAATGTAAAGCAAAGCCCTGAGCACTTAAGGGTGATATGTTTGGATAAGGCATGTTCTTACTTACAGGAATTTTATATACTTATAGAAAAATTATATTATACAATATCACATGATAAGTATATTAGAGTTACGAAAAAAATATGATGTTCTGACTCAAAGTCATTAGTGACTGGAGAGTAAGAAATCATTTATGGAGAAAGTGTCATTGCAGTTGAATTTTAAAGAATGATTGAGAATAAATAAATTAATATAGGTAAAATTATTGTTTTTATTTATTGACTCCACCTATTCATGTTTGAGAACAAGTCTCTAGATAATCAAAAAACAGTACAAATTTGTACCCTTTGCATATTATCACTGAAAAATTTGAGCTAACTCCAGCATACCCTAAATGGAATTGCATTTGCAAAGAAATAAGGATTCATAGTCAAATGATATGAACAGGTAGTTTTCAGGTGAAAAAAAATCAAAGTTATCCCTAATAATATAAAAACTTTTGTAAATCACTATTGGTTAGAGAAGCAAAAATTAAAACAACTCTGAAATACTACTTCACACTTATCAGATTTACCAATATGAAAAAAAAGGAAAATGATGAATGTTAGAGAGCATGTGGGGAAATGGGACACTAATGTGAAGTTGTGAACTGATTCAACCACTTTGGAGAGCAGTTTGGAACTATTCCCAAAGGGCAATCAAACGTTGATTCAGCAATGTCATTACTAGGTTTGAATCCCAAAGAAATCAGAAACAACATGTGCAAAATTATTTATAGCAGCATTTTTTATGAGGGCAAAGAATTGGAAATTCAGGAAGGTACATAAATTGAGGGAATGATTGACAAGTTGTGGTATATGAATGTAAAAGAATACCACTATGTTATAAAAAAAATGACAAGCAGGTTGATATCAGAAAAACCTGGAAAAACTTACATAAACTGATGCAAAGTGAAATGAGCAGAACCAGAAGAACATTATACACAATAACAGCAACATCTGTGATGATCAACTACGAAAAACAGCTCCTCTCAGGAATACAATTATTGGTTTTTTTTGTTTTTTTAAATTTATTTTTTATTCTCATTTTGTACAAATGTTTTTCTTTACATTAATAAAATATACTTGTTTACAAGTAAACAAAATACCCCTCCCCCCATGAACATAGATAGACTTGCTTGGGCAAAAAAAGTAAAGGGGGAAGAAAAAAATTAAAATTAAAAAAAATAATAGTAATAATTGTAGGTATGGCCAGGTGGTGCAATGGACGAAGCACCAGCCCTGGAGCCACGAGCACCTGAGTCCATATCCAGCCTTGTAAACCCAATAATCACCCAGCCATGTGACATGCAAGCCACCTGATCCCCACTGCCCTGAAAAAACCAAAAAGAAGAAAAAAAAAGACCCAAAATAAAATAAAATAGTAATAATAGTAGGGGTGGCTGAGTGGCAGACAGAGCACTGGCCCTTGAGCCAGGAGCACCCGGGTCTGAATCTGGCCCCAGACACCCAATGATCACCCCGCTATGTGGCCCCAGGTGGGCCACCCAGCCCCATTTGTCCTGAACCCCCCGAAAAGAATAATAATAAAAAATGTGCTTGAGTCTTTGTTCCAACACCAACAGCTCTGTCATGAGTGAGTCACATTCTTTATGATAAGTCCATCGCAAAAGTTACTTCCATATTTTTCCACCTTTGTCTTTGCTGATCGCAACTCCCTCCTTTCTTATTTCTCTACTACCATGTACTATATTTTCTCTTTCCTTTCACTCTGACTCTGCTGTAGGGTCGCTGAGTGGCACAGCAGACAGATCCCTGGTCCTGGGGCCAAGAAGCCCTGAGCCCCCATACCACCCCTGAGGCCTAGCATCCACCTGGCCCTATGGTCCTGGGCAGGCCATCCAATCCCAGCCCCTTGCAAGAAGTAAAAAAAAGAAAATGTGTCATATCTGACCACTGTCCCCCACCATGGTCCATCCTTGCCTCCTTTATTCACATCCCCACCCCTTCCCCCTGCTCCCCCCTCCTTCTTACTCCAGTTGTCTATACCCAATTGAGTATATTTGCTGTTTCCTCTCCTAGCCATCTCTGATGAGAGCAAAGGTTCCCTCATTCCCCCTTGCCTCCCCCTTCCATATCATTGCAATAGCTCATTGTAATAAAAAAAATCTTATTATGTGAAATAGCTTGGACAATTCCCCCTCTCCTTTTTCTTTCTCCCATTCCATTTCCCTTTTTTTTCTTATTGACTCCATTTTTACACCATATTTTATCTTCGACTTCAGCTTTCTCCTGTGCTTCAACTATAAAAGCTCCCTCTACCTGCTCTATTAACTGAGATAGTTCATATGAATATTATCAGTATCATTTTTCTATACATGCAGTTCATCCTCATTAAGTCCCTCATATTTCCCCCCTCTCCTCCAATCTCCATGCTTCACCTGAGTCCTGCATCTGAAGATCAAACCTTCTGTTCAGCTCTGGCCATTCCAAAAGGAACCTTTGAAATTCCCCTGGTTCATTGAAAGTCCATCTTTTTCCCTGGAAGAGGACATTCAGCCTTTCTGGGTAGTTCATTCTTGACTGCATTCTAAGCTCTTTTGCCTTCTGGTATATTGTATTCCAAGCCCTGCGAGCTTCCAATGTAGCTGCTGCTAAGTCCTGTGTGATCCTGACTGCAGCTCCACGATATTTGAACTGTGTCCTTCTGGCTGCTTGTAATACTTTCTCTTTGACTTGGGAGTTCTGGAACTTGGCTATACTATTCCTGGGGGTTGGTTTTTTGGGATCTCTTTCTCGGGGGAATCGATGGATTCTCTCCATTTCTATTTTGACCTCTGCTTCTAGAATATTAGGGCAATTTTCCTGTAGTAATTCTTTGAAAATGATGTCAAGGCTCTTTTCCTGATCATGACTTTCAGGTATTCCAATAATTTTCAAATTATCTTTCCTAAGTCTGTTTTCCATATCAGTTGTTTTTTCAATGAGATATTTCACATTTTCTTCTAATTTTTCATTTTTTTTGGTTTTGAAGTATTGATTCCTGATTTCTGGTAAATTCATCAATCTCCCTGAATTCTATTCTTTGTCTGAAGGATTTATTCTCCTCAGAGAGTTTTCTTATCTCTTTTTCCATCTGGCCAATTTTGCTTTTTAAAGCATTCTTCTCCTCAATAACTTTTTGAACTGTTTTATCCATTTGACCTAAGCTGGTTTTAGCATGCTATTTTCTTCAGTATTTTTTTGGATTTCCTTGACTAAGCTGCTGACTTCATTTTCATGTTTTTCCTGCATCTCTCTCCTTTCTTTTCCCAGTTTTTCTTCCAACTCCCTCATTTGATTTTCAAAGTTTTTTTTGAGCTCTATCAGAGCCTGAGCCCAATTTCTGTTTTTCTTGGAGTCTTTAGATGCAGGAGCTTGTGCTTCCTCATCTTCAGACTGAGTATTTTGATTGTTCTTGGGCTCATTTGCAAAATATTTCTCAATGGTCTTCCTCTTGTTTCTTTGTTTGTTCATTTTCCCAGCCTAAGCCTGTTTTTTTGGGGTGCTTCCTGAGCTTTTGGAACACTCCCACAAGGGTCTCAGTGTGTGAGGTTCTGTCCTCCCTCCTGGTCTCTGAATGACTATAAGCACCCCCCTCTGCCACAGGGCTGAGGTGGGGGGGAGCCTGCTGTTCTGTGGGGGGGCCTAGACTGGGATCAGGATCTGAATGTGGTCAGAGCCCCAGAGTCCTGTTCCAGGGGCAGAGGACAGAGCTCTGCAGTCTCTCTTCACTCCCCTCCCTCAGCTCAATGGGCTCATGCCCTGGGGGCTCCTGCTTACTGGCTCCACCTGCTTCTGTTTCTGGGTCTAGGCTGCAGAAAGACCAGGCTGCTGGCTGTGTGCCCTGAGGGCTGGGCACCATGTGCTCACTCTGGCAGAGGTCCCCCGCTGTTTCCCCACTTTGTGCCAGGGTGCAGCTCAGGAGACTCCCCTGCTGCTGGGAGCCTGGGCTCCCAGCGCCCTGTGGCTGCCTCCGGGAGGCTGAAGTTTTTTGGCTCTGGTGGGCCACCCCTCTGGCGGGCTGCCCCTCCAACCCCGGGGAGCAGAGCCTTTCTGCTCTTTTCCAAGTTACCTTGAGTAGGAGAACTGCCTCACTGGGTCCCTTTGTGGGTTCTGTCTCTCGAAAGTTTAGTTAGAGTCCTTAGTTTATGAGTTTTTATCAGAGAGCTCCTAAGACTCGATCCCTTCATGTCACCATCTTGGCTCCGCCCAGGAATACAATTATTGTTAACAATTCCAAGTAGGGGGGGCTAGGTGGCACAGTGGATAAAGCACTGGCCCTGGAGTCAGGAGTACCTGGGTTCAAATCCGGTCTCAGACACTTAATAATTACCTAGCTGTGTGGCCTTGGGCAAGCCACTTAACCCCATTTGCCTTGCAAAAAAAAAAAACCTAAAAAATAAAAATAATTCCAAAGGATTCATGATGGGAGATGATATCCACATCCAGAGAAAGACTTATAGAATCTGAATGCAGATGCAAAGGATAATATTTTCACTTTATCTTTTTCATGTTTTTTCCCCTTTTGTTTTGTTTCTTCTTTCATGAAATAACAAATATGGTCATATGTTTAAATGTTTACACACACACACACACACACACACACACACACACACACACACACACACACACATATATATATATATATATATATATATATATATATATACATAAATTCTATACCTTTTAGGCATGGGAAAAGAGAAAGAGGAAAGGAGACAATTTGGAACTCAAAATTTTTTAAATGAATTCTAAAAATTGTTTTTATATATATAATTGAAAAAATTAAATACTATTAGAAATAAATGAAAAGAGGTTGGTTAGTGAAAATGGAAAGTTTCCAGGGTAGACTATTTTCTCTAGAAGATTAAAAATGAGATGGAAGAGAGAGATGAAATAGTAAATTGTTGGGACAAAAAGCATTAAGGACAGGCTTTTTAAAATTATAGAAATATGAGGATGTTCATATGCAAACAAGAAGAAATTTTCAAGGAAAAATTCAAGTTAACTAAGAGAAAGCAAGAGCAAGAAACTGGAGGAGGAAAGAGGGAATGGGATCACAGGTATGAATGGAGAAATTAATATTAATAAGTTTGATAAAGAGCTATTCTTTTGTGATGGGGAGGAGAGGGAGGAATGTGAATGAAGTTATGAGGAACTGAATAAGGGAATTTATACTAGAGAGCCATAATTTTCTCAGTGAAGTAAAAGATTAGCGTATCTGTTCTATGACTATTTCATTCTATAAACATTTTTTACCTTAATGAAAATTCAAAATGAGTTCCCCATTTAATTTTATTTGTTTATTATTAATAATATTGATCTATGATTCTATGAACATTGAAATGGTAGAAAGTCATGCAAATATATCTAAGAAATTGAATTTTTTTTTAAATCTTAATCTAAATGGTATATCACAGTAAATGGTTAATATTATAGCATAAGACTAGAAGGTAACTTAGAAATCCACGTAGTCCAGTCCAAGATAAATTGAATCTAAGTCCTTGAGAGATTAAATAAATTGCCCAAGGAGGTACACAAAAGCAGTAATGCTTTAATGTTTTAATAAAATTGTATTTTTTGTAGGAATGAACTAATTTAATTAGCCTTAAGCTAGGATAGAGTACTAACCTCAGAGTCAGGAGGACAAGAGTTTGACTCCAGCCACATACACTTGGTATTCACTAGCTCTGTGACCTTGGGCAAGTCACTTAAGCCTGATTGAATTGAATTCAGGGCCATCTCCAGTTGTCCTGATTCATGTCTGGTCACTGGAGGAAAAAGTGAGGTTGGGACTTAGCACAGCACCCCCTCACTCAAATCCAATTCACATGCTTATTGTAGCATCATCTTCCTGATGTCATGGTCTTCTTCGAGCATGAAGTAATATAGAGTAGAGGTCTTGGATCAAGAAAACCTGGGTTCAAGTCTTACCTCTGACATATACCAATTTTGTGAACCTGGGCAAGTGAGGACTTCTCAGTGGTCTGGGCAACTCTCTGGGATTAGAAATTGCTAAATAGTTGTGTATCTGCATTGGGAGAGAGGTTTTCTAGTTACATTTGCCAATAAAAATCAGAGGTCTTGACCAACCTACTCTCCAAAGTAAAAGAAAAAAAAGTGATTCATATGTTATATCCCTTTCTGTATTATGAACTTTATCTTGGCAAAGTCCAACCACTTGGATAGTCATAACCAGATTTCATTATTCACCAGCTGTCATTTGCCAAATTTTAGACTTATCAGCAAAGACAAAATAAACAACTTCTAAAGGGATACCATATAAACTCAAACACATAAATAAATAACAAAACAAAATCACTATTACAAAGAACCAAGTCTGACCTAATGAAGAGACAGCCACCCACACAAAATGACTTGAGGTACACTGAAACTGTCCTTCTATCGAAGTATATCTTTCTTACCAGGTGCTATCATGCATGAAAATCCATATTCAGAGAATCATACCTTTGGGTTTATAAAGGGACCCTCTTTGTCAATTGTAAGTGTTTCATAAATTTGGGCTATTAATATCATTATGTGGGATTATTACTCCTTTTCCCAAATAACTCACCTTGGAGGAATAACATGTAATGTTACACCTAAATCAGAATTATTTTTTTAAATCCTGTTTTCTATGATCTGAGATGCTAAGATAGAATGAGAAAATTTGTCCATCTTACAAGTATGAAGTACTAAAGGGGAAATGTTAAAATGGGAGAGAATGGGTTTTGGTGGGGGGGTTGTATGGTAATGGGGTTAAGTGACTTGCCCAAGATCACACAGATAGTAAGTATCAAGTGTTTGAGACTGGATTTGAATCCAGGTCCTCCTGACTCCAGGACAGTTGCTCTATCCACTGCACCACCTAGCTGCCCCAATGGGGGTGGGGAGAGAATGTTAAAGACAAACATATGTTTCACAATCATTTAAGGAGGAAGTATTTGGATGTTAGAGTATATAAACTAAAAAGCAATGAAATTACTACTAGTGGTTCCAAGCAAATTACAGATTAAATGAATTAGATGTTTTCTGAGTATTTGGAAAGAGTAGTGCTATTCATCCTGAGGCATGGGTTCACCAAGAATAAGTCATGCTAACAGATAAGATAAGAATGGTAAAGTAAAGTAAGTTACTCCAAGGTTTCCAGCCTAGATAAATGGAAGAATTGTAATATCTAAAAAATGGGAAGTTAGGAGAAAGGATAGACTTTGGGGAAAATATAATGAGTTTGATTTTAGGCATATTGATTTTGTTATGCCGTGCCCAGCTTGAGAAGTCCAAAAGACTGTTGGTATGGTGCTGGAACTCAGGAAAAGATGAAAGTTGCATATATAGATTGAGGAATCATCATCATAGAGCTTAGTGGTGAACCCATGGTAGTCAATGAGATCACCAAGAGAAAGAAGAGATGTAGAGCAGAGTCCTGGAAAAGGAATATAAGTGTTAATCCTGCTAAAGATATAGCAAGAATAATCATAAAAGTAATGGGAATGAGTGGAGACATCAAAATCCAAAGAATAAAGAATATTTATGTGATAAGGATGGTCACTAGTATTAGATTCTATAAAGATGCAAAATAAAAAAGGATTGTGGTATTTATCAATTAAAAGATCATTAACGACCTTGGAAAGAGCAATTTCAGTAGACTAGTGGCATCAGAAGCCAAATTCAAAGGGGTTGAGAATGAAGCAAAAGCTGAAAAAGTGAAGGCAATGACCTTTGATAGATTTTTTTTTGAGAAGTCAGCTGGCCAATCCATTGAGTTAGTACATTCATCTGGTTCAAGCATTATTGAAAGAAATTATGTTGTCCCCCAAAAAAAGTTAGAGGGAAGTGGATTATATAGCTTTTTAATTAAACGTTTATTGCTTTCAGCAATCCCAAGGTGTTTCCCATAAAAAATTAAATAATGATGTGAAATGATTGCAAGTCTTATAATACTTTATACTTATAATACTTTAATCTTCAAATGATCAAAGATATATCAACAACTAAAGAATCAAAGTCACATAACAAATATGTATATGCAAATATATACACATTTTGTATGTATATAAATACATACAAATATATAAACACACACACATGTATGGTAATAGTACTACTACAAGTCCTTCAGCATTGAAGAAGACCACACTGATCAACCTAGTATTTGGTAGAATGAGTTACACAATTATATTTATTATAGAAAGGGATATGATGCTTAAGACATCCTCCTCACTTGTCTTTAAGAGAATTTTTTAATTCCGTGGCCTCATTGATGGGAATCAGGACTATTGGAAATGGTCTGGCTGCTGCAGGAGCCTCTTGACCTTAAATTGTCTTTGCCCTCCTCCCATATCAGCAAGGCACCACAGCACATCATCAATGCCAGGCAAGTGCAAGCATATGACATCTGGTGACAGACTATGACAGTCCAATAAATCCTAATCTGGCCTTTCCTCTCAGACTTTCCTCATAGCTACATATCATCAGTAGTCTTTCCTCTCAGACCTTCCTTTGAGCTGCTCATCAGCATGCCCATATTAACATAGCTCCACAGCATACTACCAACTCCAGGCAAGAACCAGCATATGACAGCTGGTGACAGAATGTGGCAATCCTATAAATCCTAATCTGTCTCTCGATGACTAATAGTCAGTATGGCCTTTCTTAGACTGTCCACTTTTGAGCTATTCACCAGTATGACTTCATTGACAACAGTTTAACACTAGGACTATGTCTGCTTGCCATCTTTGAGTTTATGCTGCTCTGGCATGTTGGAACAATGAAGATAAGAGAAATCAGATAACCAGATCCATAATTTAGGAATAAGGATTGACTCTAAGGGCTGGGATGTGAAGCAGGACTATGCATGGGCTATGACTGGATGAAGTGGCACTGCTCTTTCTCTTTATGTGCTCCCATTGAATACCTCTCTGTGATCCAAATTGCCTGGGAAACCATTGAGGTTATGGCAGCATCCAGTGAGCTCAAAGTCTAGGGAGCATACTAACATGTGTAATATATGAAATGTAATAGGAAAAATCACAATAAATCATATAATAGGCATAAGTAATATCTCATATGTACAATATGTCATTAATTATACATGAATAATATTTTAATAATAATGTTAACACATGGCATGGGTGATATGTAAAAACAATAAAAATTGAGATGACTGACTTTAGATCCCTTTTATAATGGAAGCTATTTTTTTGCACTTCAATCAGAGGAATAAAGGGCATGAGTAGTATCAGTTACCAGTATATGTGTTTCTGTGTCTATACATATGTGCATGTCTTATAGACAAACATTTATAAATGCACATATGTGGGTATTATAAATAACAAATATATCTCACACATGTCATATTTGTTATATGATATGCATTTGTGGCATTTGTAGAACATGTTCAAATTATACCTGCAATCTACATTTAAGATCTATAACATACAACAGATTGTATTATAAAGGGCATGTTGTACCTTCCTAAGAAGTGATATTCCATATGTGAAATGACATTTCTTATACGAGGTTAATATATGACATGTAAGGTATAAGACTAGATTGATACCTGGAAACTTGCTTATATTGGAGACTTTGGAAGGCATTATTTTTTCCCCCCATTTCAGCACTCTAAACAGAAGGCCAGAGTATATGGAGGGTCTAATAAGGTACAAATATCAAAGCTGCTTTGAGCTCACTGGATGGTTGACTTTCTGGTGAGTCCAGTCCAAAAGAGTGCAGCTGGTGAGAGATGAAGACATAGTTGTCCTGGTAACTCTCCTAAGTAGAGAATTCAGCAAGACTTCTTTTCTCTGACTTCCAACTCTCTAACTTTTAAATCATCGTGACATAAAGGATTGATGATGTGAAAGTACCACAGTTAACGTACCCACATAAGTGAATGTATCAAAGTTTACATATATATGTGCATATGATCAAACCTGTCTCACAATTATCTAAATCATCAGTATAGAAATATTTGATAGTAAGGCTTCAACAGATGGGCAAAGCAATAGTCTGGATTTGTGAGTTCTTCTTTGCTATCTGGCTCTCTAATCCTCTAATCAGGGGGGGATATTAAAGATACTGATATATATGAGAGCCAGAGCTGATATAAATGCATGCACACAAAGTGGCCTGCATATGTCCTGCAACCATACTAATCCTGGAACCAAAGACTTTAGTTTCCCAGAAGTTAATTGGCAGGACATGAAAATAATTCTGCAGAATAGTTAGTTGGTTTTGTTTATGGTCAGAACTACAATGATATCTGATCATCTTCAAACCTCCAACTTTCATTCTTGACTAATGAAAATCTTCTCAAATGGTTTTGCTCAGATCTATCTTGCTGTGCTATTAGACCCTCAAGTGATAAGTTTAACTTAATCCTACTGCTGATAGTTATCACTATATAAATCACTATACTGACAATTTAGACCATTGAGAGACAAGTTAGCTTTACCATAATGACGTGAATTTCTCATCAAAAATATCATATTGTCACTCAACCTGGTGTATTGTAACACCATTATGCCTGAATTACATGGGAAGGTCTACATTTAAATGACCAAGTTCTCCTACTATAACCAGACCTTCACCAGTAGGTCTATTTCCTATATTAACAAGCCACAGGATACAGATGATTCTGAAAGAGACAGTAAGAAGAATATCTTTGCACACCATTCCCCTCACTTTTAGTCAACATGCTGTGCATATCACATAATCATTCATTTGATGTCATGGTCTTCTTTGATTATGAAGGACAAAAAACATCATGTATGTATATATGTGATATATAGAAATGTATGCACATCAATATTGAAGTTATTGATGATCTGTGAGTATCAAAGCTAATATGTATGTATATGTGAATATAGAATTACATATAGATGATAAGATACAGTAAATACATAATATTGATATATAACATGTTTAGCATATGGGCATTTGTATAATATACAATATACAAATTCAAAACTATATCTAGCAGCAGGCATATGTATTGCATATTGCATATAATAATGTAATAAATGATATCTTCCATCTGTATGATATGTCACAATGCACATTGTAGTTTTATTGATTATACTTGAATATTTATTTTACATATTGTATGTTAAATAAGTTAAGTATTTATATGGGTTATAGGTTTATCACATATATATTATAGAAAATGTATATATATTGAATATATATGTGCATAAATCAATATTCCATTTTGCAATCAATATATGTATATTCAGAGAGATAAATAGGTATAGGAATAAGTAAAGAGATAAAGAATAGTGATACAATAGTGATGTAGAGATACATCATCAACTACATACATGTTTTACATATCATGTATTAACTACATTTAATGTGTAAACTATTTTACATGTGATGGTTATTAATAGTGCCAGTGTCCTATATCATGGTTACATTGTTTAACCTATGTGTTGTGTGGTCACTTTATTTAATTTATATATATTTTATGTCATATGTATTGAATGTCATATTTTATATAAATGTTTAAATGCTCTAAATTATATAAATTATATTGTGTGATATTTCTTATATGCCATATATTTGAGTGTATTCATTTATATGGTACTCATGCATCATCAGCATCCTCAATACTGCCTGATTAGAAGACTAGAGAGCTAAAAAGCAAAGAAGAACTCACATATACTGAATATATGCATATACCATGTATTCACTAATTTTTATGTGTAGTATATTTAACATATATCACATATAGAATGTGTGTTTACATATTTAACATATATAACATACACTGCATGCATAAATAATAAGTGACATGTCTAATGTAATTCCTATTTGGTAGCATGTTACATGTCCTCATATGTCATTTATTTTGCATGCATAATATGACATGGGAGTTATATGTGATGTATGATAAGAAAGAGAGAAATAAAAAGACAGATAAACAGACAGACAGACAGAGATAATGAATAGAAAGTTGTCTTGAAAGTCTTTTTAAAATGGATACTTTAAGTGGAGATTTTAATTCAATTCAAAGCTCTTTAATCATATGACCAGTGGATACTGAAGATACTGAGCATGTGTGAGTACTAAAGTTGTAGCAATATAAGCATATATACATCAGTCCATATCTATCTATCATCTATCTATCATCTGTCTATCTATGTGTGCATGCATAATCACACATATGTAGTATCTTTAACAAATGTACATACATATATAACATACTATATATAATATGTTTAATATGGCAAGTATACAAATTGTAGCATAAATAATGTAAGCATAATAAAGTACATATTACAATGTCTGATTGTGACATATCACATATTCATAAAATTAATATGCATGAGTAAATTGTGATGTATAATGAATGTGTGATAAGTATAAATAATACAAATGAATAGATAGAAAACCTGGGAGTCGTAGTAAAATGTATGCTCTGTGATGAGCATGTCCAGCCCTCCAGCCATATTCCATCTTTCTAGCCATCAAATCAGAGGGACAGAGGGTACTGAGGTTACTGATGAGATGTTAGCACCATCTGATGTAATGTCACAGAATGATAAATTTCAGTTCAAGCGGTTTCTTTGGGAGTATGATAGAGTACTGTTCAAAGAAATGCAATTGGTGAGAAATGAAGTCATGGCTGACCTTGGAGCCCTCATTGAGTTGAGATTTTGGGAGGACTTTGCTTTGCCCCCCAGACTCCAAATCTCAAATCAGAAGAGAAGAGGGTCCTGAGATTACTGATGAGGTAGGAGTGCCAAAGCATATCTATATGTGATATACTTAAATGCACTCACACACACACACACACACACACACACACACACACACGTGTGTGTGTGTGTGTGTGTGTGTGTGTGTGTGTATAATATGGTCCATATAATATATATGTTTCATTTACCATTATGCCTCAGCTGAAATCTCATCACCTTAGACATTAATTCCACATTGATGTCCAAAATCTCTTCAGTACCCTTAGTTTCCTCTCTCCTCATTAGAAGACTGGAGGACAGAGGAATGAACTCTTCCCAAGGATTCCCTTTGAATAGGGTTGAGACTTTTCGCTAACTTCTGTCATCATCAACTCCTTTGCATCATGTCCCTGAGCAGGTACCTTCTGGCATGCTTCCCCCTTCCCACCCCCTATATTTTTCAGTTTCCTTTTATATGCTATCTTATTCCAATAGGTTGTAAGTTTCCTGAGGGCAGAGAGACTTTATTTTCTCTTATTTGTAAACTCCAGACAAATATAGTGACTCTTTTTTGTATTTTATTTTTGTTTTCCCATTTTACTTTTTTTCCAATTACATGCAAAGATAGTTTTTTGAACATTCAGCCTTTTTTTTTTAGTTTTTGCAAGGCAATGGAGTTAATTGACTTGCCCCAGGTCACACAGGTAATTATTAAGTGTCTGAGGTCACATTTGAACTCAAGTTCTCCTGACTCCAGGACTGATGCTCTATGCATTCCACCACCTAGCTGCCCCTATAGTGACTCTTAATAAATATTTATTGTCTACTGAACACACAGCATATCTATTATTTATGAGATATATAACACACATATAACCCATATTTCACATATAGAACTTTCAACCTGAAAGAAAAATACATGTAATCCATGCCTAAAATATGTAAATAATATCCTAGGATGATTAATTTATGTTGATATGTTTTCTTGGAGTCCAAAGATATGGAGCTAGTAGGGATTGAAGAGGAAAGTAAGGACTCTCTATCTTACTTGCTATTAAGTAATTTTTCAGTTGTGCCTGATTCTTCATGATCTCATTTGGAATTTTCTTGGCAAAGATACTAGAGTTTGCTATTTCCTTCTTCAGTTCATTTTACAGATGAGAAAATTGAGGTAAACAGGCTTAAGTGACTTGTCTAGAATCATGCAGCTACTAAAGTATCTGAGACCAGATTTGAATTCTGATCTTCCTGATAATAGTTCTGTTACTCTATTCTTTGCACCACCTAGCTGCTCATTCTGCCTTAATGGAATATAGCATGCTGTCAATAACTGTATGATCAGAAAAGAAAGTTGAATAGATATGTAGGAAAAGCAAAGCATAAGAAATAAAGTTCAAATGCTTCACTATTACCCATGGACGGAATGAGAGAAAAGGAACAAGAATTTATTATGAATTTCTAATGTACAAAATTTTGTGTAACTGTCTGTAGTTATCTCATTTAATCATGAAATGGTAAAAAAAGGAAAGAAAAAAAGAAAAGTTTATGTGTACTTTGAGTAGATCAATGGAAGATTCTTGGAATAAGGCTCAAAAATATATGGAAAAGAGTAGATGTAGTCTGTTCCATGTATGGAGGTAGTACCATATCAATGAGATCATGGGTTCATTGAAATATTACAATCATTTTTAAAATCCATGGATAGTCTTAAAGATCAATGGATATGTTAAAAGAAAACTATATATATATATATATATATATATATATAGGTATAGATATATAGATATAACAAACATATAGCATATATAGAATTTATACCATATATAGTGAACAAATAACAGACTTATATCATATATAGTACATTAAAATACATGTAGCAAAATAGCACGTACATGATATCATTTATCACACAATTGCTATAAATGGCACATACTGACTTAATAAATCACATTATAAAGTATAACAAATGGCATGTTGCTCATGTGAGTTATTTCCTTAATTAGTACAGCTAATTAGAGGCCACAAATAAGTGGCACAGTAGATAGAGAACTGGTCTTGGAGTCAGGAGGATGGGAGTTCGAATACTCCTCAGAAATTTGACACTAGTTGTGTGACTTGGACCTGATTACCTCACATCCAGGGCCATCTTCTGATTCATATCTGACCATTGGACCCAGATGACTTCAGAGGAGAGACTGAGATTGGTGACTTAGCAGACCCCCTCATTCAAATCCAATTCATGCATTTGTCATGGTATCACCCACCTGATGTCATGCTCTTCTTTGAGTACAAAGGACATCACATCATGATTTCCTTTATTAAATATGTGAAATATTTATCATGCAATGCAGTAAATAATATATCATCCTTGCATGATCAGTCAGTCAATAAACATTTATTAAGTATCTGTGATATGTTAAGCAGTTCCTGCCTTCAAGTAGCTTAAAATCCTATAGGTAAGACAATATATAAAGGAAACTTAAAAGCAGGGATGTAATAGGGGAAAAGGTACAGAAACATGGAAAATTCCAAAATAGTCCAAAAAGTACTTCTTAGGAAATAGGGAGAAAAACTGGACCAAATACCTTCTTCATAGAAGTCCTCTTCCTCTCTCCCCAAGTATAGGAGGAGGGTATGTTCCTGCCCTTTAGTCAAACAGTCCAATCAAAAGAGCAGAAAGTACAAACAAAATGTGAGTTATCAAGCAAATTCAATCTAACAGCATAATGAGATTTCATAGTGATGAATTTCTTGGGAATAGAAGACATGGTGGAGTTAGAAGAAGTCTCAAAGCAGTGGATCTGGTGAAAAATTGATTTTTAAAATTGTGATTAATGTCCTCTTTAAATAGAGGTACTAATGAGTTGTGGGAGACATATCAATCAATTATTTACAAACATTTAATAAGTGAGAACTATTTATCAAATTTTAAGGCAAGTGTTGAGGGTACAAATACACAAAAGAGATAGACTATCTCTACCTTCTAGGTGCTTACAATGTATAAAGAGAAGATAAAACACCAAATGAAGTTTTAAAGCATGGTCGGGGTGGAGAAGGAAAAGATATCCAACAACAGAACAAAGTGGACAAGTGAATCAAAGAAGTCCAAGATAATACAACCAGGTGAGAAAGATCCTAAATGGAGTTCTGGAGTTCATGACCCCATCCTTCAATCAAAGAGGCAGAAACAGTGATGAAGAGTCTTAAGACTGATGAGATCTTATAGCATCAGGAGGATATCCCTATCCCAATAGTGACCTTGCTGGGGCATAGTGAAGAAGTCCTAAAGTAATGCAACCAGATGAGAAATAATCACATATGTGTAATATCATTTATTATGCATGCATGTTTTGTGAAATGTAATATTTATGTGAGATAATACATAAAAGTAGTATAATATATGCTTATGTGGATTTGTATACAAGCAGCTTGGTGGTGCAGTAGATAGAGCACTGAACATGGAGTCAGGAAGACCTGAATTTAAATCTGACCTCAGATACTTACTAACTGTGTAATTCTGGGCAAGTCAATTAGCTCTCTTTAACTTCCTTTTCCTCATCTATAAAATGAACCAGATAAACTCCATTGCCTTGCAAAAAAACCTTAAAAAATGAACTGGAGAAGGAAATGACAAACTATTCCAATATCTTTGCCAAGAAAACCTCAAACGGAGTCAGACATGACTAAAAGGACTGAATAACAGCAACTATGTATATAGAATCATTGGTTATTTTTTTTAAAAAATACAATTTTTAAAAGTAACATGTCACAAGTTGATCCTAAGGGAAACAAAGATTCATAAGGGAACTAACATGCTTTCCAAAATACAGAGAAGAAGAAATTATGTTTCAGAAATAAAGTAATTTCTCCTATCTACATGGATGCCTAGAACCTAAAGAAGGTTAAAAAAATCCATGAACTTCTTCTGCCTAACTCATGTTCATTCAAAACTCCCTGTCCTACTATTTCCTACATTCCTGGAGGAATGGCTGCACAAATTGATTAGACCCATGGGCTTATGAGAGATTACAACCCTACACCTTGACGACTCTTTCCTTCTTTTCTTCCTGTGGAGATTCAATTTTCAAACTGAAGGGATTTGCTGAGGCTGCAATAGCCAGCTCCTCACAGTATTCTGTGCTGCAGTTTGCTCTGCAGAAGAGTTGTGGTGATGATGATGAGGATGATGAGGATGATGAGGATGATGAGGATGATGATGTTTGTCCTTCATTCTCAAAGATCAAGACATCTGGAAGGTGATGCCATGACAACACATGTATTGGATTTGAATGAGGGGGTGTTGGGCTGAGTCACCAACCTCACTTTCTCCTCCAGAACCATCTGGGTCCAGTGGCCAAATATGGATCAGGATGACTGGAGATGGCCCTGGATATGAAGAAATTAGGGTTAAGTGACTTGCCAGAGGTCACACAACTATTTAGAATTTGAGACTATATTTGAACTAGGATCCTCCTGACTTCAAAACAGAAAAAAAAAGGGGATGGGATACAACATGTACCTAAGTTTGGGATAGAACTCAATACTATACCTGATCTCCAGGTCTTTCCAATGCTGAGATCACCCAAACTTCAAATGACAGAAAGCTGTCCGGACTGTGATGGCTGCAGTGAGGGCAATGATGGAGGCATAGGGAATGGAGTAGGTCAACATGTAGGGGGGTCTGTGTGACACATCAGCTTAAGGGAAGGGGTCATTCTCCACTGGGACTAGGTCTGTCCTCAACCAAATTCAATAGTGAACCAGTAATAGTGAACATAGGAGGAGGCTGAAACGCTTTGAGATTCAGTCCTCAGGAGAGTACTTATGGGAGGCTGGTTTAGAAATTGATAACAGGGGTGGCTAGGTGGCGCAGTGGATAGAGCATTGGCCCTGGAGTAAGAAGAAACAGAGTTCAAATCCAGCCTCAGACACTTAACAATTGTCTAGCTGTATGACCTTGAGCAAGTCTCTTAATTGCCTTAAATAAAAAAATTTTTAAAAAGAAATTGAACAACAGAGCAATAAGGAAAAGTAAGAAGAAAAAAAAACTGAAAAGACCATCTCAGGAGGAAGCAAAACAAAGACCTTGACCACAAGCAGGTAATCTAAAAGATGAAACCTTAATCGCAGAAGGAAACATGCCCTACACATCTAGTGAATGAGTTCAAGCATATAAAAATAAATATGGTAAAACAAAGGAAAATTATTCAACATCTAGTGTGGTAAAAAAACAATATGTGATTTTTGAAGAGACCATGGAAACACAAGATATTGTTCCTAAGTAGTTTAAAAGAAAAATGAGAATTATGAGTTCAGAATTTATAGCCTGCCCACTGGAAATAATGAATACAGTATAAAAACTTGGGTCTGCAATGGCAGGTCTCACCAAAGAAACAGGATAGATTTCTTGGTTGAGCAAGGGACTTCAGGCAAAGAAATGCAAGTTAGTGGAAAATGAAGAGATGCCTGATCTGGAAGGCTTCTTTAATAGAAGCTTTGGGAGGAGTTCTTTGCACTGCCCTCCAGCCCCCCAATTATAGGGGCAAAAATATATGAAGAGTATTGTAAGTACAACAAAATGTAAGAAAACTGTCTAGAATTTCAGAACATAGAAAATAAGCTTTCAATTAAGACAGTCAGTTGAAAGAATTCAAAGTCTCTAAGGGAAAAAAAGACTGCAAACTATAAGACACATGGTGGTTAAATTGATTACTTCCAAGGAGAAACAACAAATTACATAAACAATTAATAAAAAAAATCAGATAGAAATTTTAAGTAACCCAATCTAACTGGAAAGAAAAAAAAACATTGGTTCTAATAGAATCTATAAAAATTGTTCTCAAAAACAAAAAGCCTCATACATACTATTTTATCAGACAAATAATTTTTTTTCATGATTGTTTATCAGGCAAATATAGTTCTAATACCCAAACCAAGGAAAAATAAAAAATGGAAGGAAAATTACAAGCTACTGTCATTAATGTATTTCAATTGAAAAATGTTAAACAAAATCTTGTTAAATTGACTGTGGTTATTTATCCCAGGAATCATTAATTATTGACAATTTGGATTTATACTGGGGATTTGAATTATGGTTCAATATCTAATTATCACAATTCTTTATAGAACATGATAAAAAAATAAAAAGAATTTAGAAAAATTAAATATTTGGATTATCAAGGAAATAATGAAAATAGCTTTGGAAAAAATAGGACTAATACTTCTAGACATCTATATATATAATATATATATATTATATATATATTATATATATATATAATATATATATATATAAAACATTTGCTATTGGTTAAAAAATAGACATAAATCAATGGAACAGATAAAACAAAGGATAGTGAGAAACAACAGATTTCAAAAACCCAATATCTGATAAAGATGAAAATAGAAATTACCTAGGAAAGAACTCACTATTTGAGAAGGGGGAAAAAAATATGCTAGGAAAATTGAGAGACAGTCTGACAGACAATAGATTTAGACCAACACCTTATACCATATTCCACAATACTTATCCAGTTAGATGACATTAATAATAAAGATTAGATTATTAAAAAACAGAAGTATACTATCTTTTATATATTTATACACACATATATGTGTACATCTATTTCTCAGACTTATGGGTAAGAGGTATTTCTTAAACAAAGAGATAAGGCCAATTGAAAATAGACCAGATTGATAATTGGTTATATGAAATTGAAAAACTTTTACAGATAAAAATTAATGCACCTATGGTAGGAATGAAAACAGTTGAATGAGAGGGAATCTTCATATCAAATTTCTATGATGAGAGTTTGCTATCTAAGATATATAAACAATTAAAATATATCAGCATATATTATTTATGCCCAAACTAATATTTTATAGCTACATGGCAGAATATTCCAAACAATCTGGTTTCATCTCATAAACTAAAAATTAGAAAGATGATAAAAATGTCAATAGTTTTATGTCAGAGGAGGTTTGAGATGATAGGTGCCCTAATACATTGTTGGTAGAACTGTGAAGTGATCCAACCATCTTAGAAAACACTTTGGAACTATGCAAATAAAGCAACTAAGATGTCGATACCCTATGACCAAAGAATCTATTGCTGAAATTATATCCCAAGAAAGCCATTGATAAGAAGGAAAAAACATACATACTAAATTATTATTATCATTATTGTTATTATTATTATTACAACATTCTTTGAAATAGAAAAGAACTGGAATGAAAATAGATGCCCATTAATTGGGGAATGTCTTAACAAATTATGGTATATGAATGCAATGAAGCACAAAAGTGACTGTAGCAAAACTACAAAGATCAAACAAGACTCAAATGAGATGCCCTAACCCATACTTTTATATACATTGTGCACATTTTCAGACTTGTTTGGTGTATTGATTTCTTGGGGTGATTTTTTCATCTCTTTAATTTCATTTGTTTTATGAAGAGACTATTTGAAAGAAATACTAGGGAAATCTATAATGATGTAAAAAATCAATAAAAATTCACTTTTAAAAAGTTCCTCAGGGATGCAACATTGATCAGCTTCCCATTTTCCCAGCTCCCTGTAGAGTGATTTCTAAAGTAGCCTGGACAGTCTTCAACATGTCCATTTCCCCATCAGTTATAGGCAGTGGGATCCATGGGACACAGATTTGTTTAGGGAAGAGACAGGCCTCTAAGGCCAAGAAGAAATAGTCCAATTCTACTTCCACAGGACAGTTCAACAATTTTTATCCTTTCCTCATCCTGATCTTTTTATTCTTCAAGGTTTGAACCCCATCTCATTTCCCCAATCAGGTTTTCCTACAGAATGTATCCATTGCCTCCCTGTCCTGGTCACACTCTCTGGACTATCAAAGCCTTCTTAAAATTTGACAACAAGAAATGAATAAAATACTGCAGATGTGTTTTAACCGAGTAGTGACAAGGGATTCATACTTAGGTCGTCTGAGGTTAGTATACTCAAAGCAATGAAAAATGTTCAACTAAATAAGGAAACATCTCTGTGAACTGTTATTCCCCTGAAGACTTTTTGAATTTTTTTAATTCCTAAGCCACCTAAGGCTATCTGGCTGACTCTGCCCCATGTAGGAGGATTAAAAGAATATTGACAAAAAAGACATTGACAAGTTACTATGAATTCTGATTCTTTTGAGGTAAGAAATCATCTTCATCAAACTCAGTGTGTGGTTCAATATAGGGGTCTATGTCATTAAAGAATGCAGCTGAGTTAAAATTTGAATGGAAAGGTTGGGGGCCATTCAGACTCTCTAGCTCAGTGATAGCAAACTCAAATACAAATGGAGGCCAGAAAATAGGACATAAGTATCTTCGCAACTATATGCTGAATTAGAAAAATACATATTAACATTATTTATTTTCCATTGCATTTTTATTTATTTTGGTAAATACTTCCTATTTATACTTTAATTTTGGCTACACTTGTGGACCATGAGTTTGACACCTCTGCTATAGATGAGAATTGTAGTAACCTGTTCTTCATCAGGGTTGTGACTTGAGGCTTGACAATGTATCATTCTCGAAGTGATAGATGGTATGGATATAAGACAGACCAATATAAAGTTCAATGGGATGGCAGGGGGAAGAATTTGCTATAAATGAGTTCTTCTAGAAATACCTCTTTGTGAATGCTGACTTCTTCGAGTTCTGTATTATAGAGTCTCTTAAATAGGAGCTATAATCAACCAAAAGAGTTTGATCTAACTATACAAATACATACACACACACACACACACACACACACACACACACACACACACACACAAACACACACCCCAAACAAGTGAACAGATTATTATGTGCAATTATATAGATAATTTAAAAAATTGATCTTCTATCACAGATAAGACATTGCAAGATGACATATATTAAACTTCAAATTTATTATAATCAATTTGCCTTTCCTTTCAAATATGCAACAAAATAATCAAGAAAATTTTTTCTTCTTTTTTTCTTCTTCCATCCTCACCCTCATGCTAGAGAGGGCTACCATTGGATCTGGATCCGGCAATGAAGAATGAAGTATGAGAAACTTCCAAGTGCTTTTAATGATTCCAATTTTCTCATTGAAATCAAAACCCATTTCTTTTTGTTTTGTTTTTAATTTATTTTATTTCCAATTTATGGAATAAAACAACCATTTCTATAACTTAGTACAATAAAAAGATGATTGTACATGAAACTTGAAATGTATTATATTCAATTTGCTATTCTCTTCAAATATACAACAAAAACAATCATGAAAGTGTTTTGTCCTTTTTTCTTCTTCCCTCCTTACCCTCATTAAACACAAATAAGTACATATATATGCACATACAGATATATGTGTATGAATATTTATATATGTATATATGTTGTATACATAAAATTATTCTATAATCATTCTCTTTAGCAATTCTTTCTCTAGATGCAAATATTATTTTCCTTCACATGTCCTTTATAGTTAAACAGTATTTATAATAAACAAAATAGTTTAATTATTCAAAGTAATTCTTGAAACAATGTTTCTGTGTCTGAATAAAATATTTTCTTAGTTCTACTCATTTTGCTATTTTGTACAAGTCTTTCCATGCTTTTTCTAAAATCATTGAACTCATCATTTCTTATAACACAGAAGTATTCCATCATAATCATATACCACAACTTGTTCAGCCCTCCCCCAATTGATGGGCATCCCTATAATTTTCAATTCTTTGTCACCGCAAAGAAAACTGCTACAAACATTTTAGAAAATATAGTTTCTTTTCCTTTTTTTCCCCTAATCATCTTTGGAGTTAGACTAAGAAGTGGTATTACTGGGTCAAAAGGTCTAGGTAGTTAAATAACAATTTGAGCATGATTCCAAAATTGTTCTCTTTAACAATATCCTTCTACTGTTGCTATGTACTGAAAATTTTGATATGTCTACAGCCTCTGAAAAATTTAAACTGAGGGTCACCCAAAGGACAATGGAGAGGTATATGGTGCTCATAAGTAAGCTGCATATTATCAAATAATAATTACATAAGAGAAGTGACATAAAGGAGTCCACAAAAGATATATAAAACTGGAAAGGAGATGGGACCATCAGTGTGGTCCAAGTCAAAGAGTTCTCAAATAATCAAGTGAATCTTTGAATTCATTGTTTTACATGGTCCTTCTGGTGATACAAATCACAACCCATGTATGCCTGACTCCATTGTATATTCATGTTTGCCATAGATTTGACACGTGTCCACCCCAAATAGGTAAAAATAATGAAGGATAACTGATGGAAAAAAAAAACACAGACTTCCTTGTTATCCAGCTAAAATCATATAATCTACAGGAAAGACCCCAGTATGATGGGCCCCTTTCAAAGCACGAACCACTTCTAAAGATTTATTAGAATAAATGGATGAAAATGACATTAAATAGGGGTACTTAGATGGATTGCAATCTGCACCATTGGAGGGAGGACCTACCTTGACAAAAATTGTCAGATACATCAAAAGAATCACAAATCTATTAAAGTACTGAAAAGGGCTATATGGAAATACTATTGGACATGGCATTTGATCCCTTAACAAGATGCATATAATCCATTGATGAATTTGCATGTCCTATTCCCATAATTTATTATTTCATTGGTATGTGTACCACTAAATTATATTTGTAAATTTAGATGGTCTTCAACAGTTGCTTTGACCAAACTTTTTTTTTTTACCCTGTAGTTAGTCTGATAATGAATTTCTCAATATTTAGGTAGGTTGGTCCTTGAACATCACTGACTCTTTCTTTTCAACCTTTTCAGCTAAGTCAGAGTTTGTGCTCCATTTACTAGCCTTTGAGAGATCAATATCACAAGTACAAGGAAACACCAGAGTTACATCATAGAAAGTCCTTCAATGTTATTCATACAATATCAAATGCCCAGAAATCCTCCCCGGATCACTATTTTCTTCCCTAATTCCTTAGACCCTGTTCCAAGACATTTGACTTTTTTTAATCAATAAATAAGCTATAAGGACTATTTCCTTATGGTTTCTATTACTGCATCAAATTAGTAATATACTTTGAGAACAATCTATATTATGCAATCTAGGAGATCATATTCAAGTTATCATACTCTCTGAGATCAAATAATTGTAGATTGGTCAAAAGATGGTAGAGAAATTTAAGAATAAATGACACCAGGGACTCTGAGGGCGTTTGGGTTATATTCTGCTTTATTGATATGCAAAATATACTTTCCACTGATAAAAGAATAAGGCTGCCTAAAGGCCCTTCCATAGCTTGCGCAAGCATCTTTCTTCACTATGCCAACATCACTGCTTCTACTAGCTCACCCTCAAAATCCCATCTGCAAATTTATAGCCCTAAGCTGTCTAAATAGCCTTGCTAAGATGTCTAAAATAGCCCTTCCACTATCTTGACAGCTGTTAACTCGGAGGTTTAGAATTTACTTCTCGATATTATTCTCTCTTCTCCAAAATCCCATCTGTAAATGCATAGCCCTAAACTATCCAAATAGTCTTGTTCACCAAGTAAATCCCAAGGCTTAAAGAAGCTACCGGAAAGACTAGAGACATTCTCATACTGAAATTAAATTTTTACAATGCTAAAACAATTACACCACCTTAAATAGAAGAGGCATTTTCTCTAAATGGTCCCCTAGGAGCTAATGTTTATCAAGCTTCATTTGTCTCTTTTCTATGTGACTCTAGTTGCCCTGGGAAGAACATGAAATGAATAATTCTGAAGGTGTGCCTTTAGTAAGGTAGTTTCAGGTAGTGAGTCTGCACTTTGATTAAGACATCTTTGACACACCTCCTCTTTGCTTTCTCTCCTCGGCCTTTTGTGAGTCTTCAGCTCATTTGTTCATCTGGCAGTGAAGGTGAAGGAAACAAACATTCATTAAATATCTACTATGTACCAGGCATATGGACTTTCCAATTTGAGAATAGAGGACCTTCAAGCATGAAAGGCAAAATGGACAGCAGCATATTTTAACGAAAATTGTCATGGGTACTTTAGGAGATCTAGTCCCAGTTACATAACTTACTAGCCAATAGAGGGCCCATTGGCAACTGCCTCTTTTCTTCATCTTCAAATAGTAATAATAATCCCACTCTGCCTCTTTGCCAGGGTATGTTGAAGATCAAGTGAAATAATGTAGAAAAATTTACCATGTGAATATTTCTCAATTCATACATTAAAAGAAGTCATTATCCTAGGCAATTCCCTCTATGAATATGAACCATAACAGTTTCCTCACCTGTAAAATAAAGGAGTTGGAGAAGATGGTCTCTAAGGTTCCTTCCTGCTCTAATATTTTATAATTCTTTAATATTTATTTAGGGCAGTACATATATATATATATATATTATATATATATAATATATATATATATATATAGTTTCATGAGTTTATGTGTCTGACCATAACCAAGCTGATACTTTAACAACAAATATCTTATCTTTCACTTGACACATGTTCAAAGCTTCATATATATATTGGCAAGACCTGCCAGAATTTGCCCTCTTAACTTAGCCAATAAAATCAGTTCTGCCTCCATCAGAGTAGGATACAATCACAGTAGAATATAGCAATATTCAAATCTAAGCCATAATAATAAGTGACAGAGAATAAAATAGGTGTCTTCACTGAAAGGCATGCAAATATCTGTGTTTGTGTGTGTGTGTGTGTGTGTGTGTGTGTGTGTGCGTGTGTGTTTAATCATTGGTCTAGGCATCACACCACATCCCACACCTAGCTTAGAATGGAGAACTATGAAAAAGAAATAGTTGCTTAAGAAATGAATTCCATAAAGGTACTGAATAAATGGACATGGACCATTAACACTGAATGGAAGATACAAAGATCATTGGCTTGTTCTTGCAGCATGCTCACATCTTTCTGCATTCAATTGAACTGAATCCAACAAACATTTATTAAGTATCTATTTACTTCCATGCACTGTGTAAGTTGCAGAGGACATGAAGACAAAAATAAAAGTCTCTGCCCTCCAAGAACTTAGATGCTATTTGAGGGATAAAGCACATAGACTAATAAGTTTAAAAAAAGATAATTTCAGTCGAGATGGAGAACACTGCAAAATAAGAGGATCAGGAAAGGTTATGTCAAACTATGAAGACTCTAGGGATTCATGGAGGTAAAAGTAATAAGGAAGTACATTCTAAACACTGGGACAGATTGTCCAAAGGTTTAGAGATGTACCATGACATAAGAGAAGAGTGGGGAGGGGCAGTTTTGCTATACTATAGAGCTCATAAAAGGTAGTAATATGAAATGAGTGAAATAACATGGTCAGAACAACATTTTAAAAAGATTATTTTGATAGTTATTAATGGGATGAATTACAGAGAGTACTTGAAGCAAGGGGAACAATGAAGAATCAGTGAAAATAACCAGATAATACGTTATTGATAGAACAGGATGATGTAAGAAATATTGTGAAGAAAGAACCGTCAATACTTAGAAAGTGATTGGAGGTATGAGGAAGGATAGGAGAGGCAGGTGCAGCAACCCTCTGAGCTACTTCCCCAACTTCAATCACATTTGTGTCTGTATATCTAATACAATAGCTTACAAGTCCCATCAGTATATTTCCTCTTAAAAGACAGTTAGTGGATTGTTTAATTTGGGTGGTTTTAGTATCTGTTTTCCCCCCTGGACTTCTCCTCCCTGTATCATTATTTCTATGGAATATGTGTCCCTGCTCACTTGCTGGTTCCTGCCTAGATTCATTCAAATTGAAAAGCTCTCAAACTACTGGAAAGAATGTCTCTTATTTTAGCAAATCTTCTACTTTAGATACTATGGCTAATGGAAGAAGGGAAGAGAAAGAAATTTCCTCCTCTGCTGTACTGTTGCCTGACCCACCCTTGCTGCCTACCCTTGGCTTGGACTTAACTTGAACTCTTGAAAGATGCTGACACTATAATACTACAAGACTTTTTTAAAGGCATTTGGGGCAGGGCTAACTGTCATCTGGATTTGACTTTGCCCCTTTCCAAATTAATAAAGGAAAGATTTGCTCACATCTAGGAGGCACAAGAGATAAGAATAAAACATCATTAACATATCAATATATAATTTCCTTTGCATTTCTTTCTGTGAAATAAATATGGGAGGGGGATGAACCAAATCTCCACAATTTTTATATAATAACATTTTTAAATTGTGGACCTGGTTCATTGGGAAAATTATATAAGTGTCACCCAGAGATTATGAACCTGGGTCATTGAGAGAATTCTAAAACCTTTAATAGAAGCAGGAAAGTTTGGAGAAAGAATGTGTTTAGAAGGAAAGTACATGACTTCTGGCCAAGATGGTGGAGAAAAGAAAGGCACATATGATAGATGGGGATCTTTCCCCATCTATCATATGAAACAAACCTCTTAAAAGAAATCCAACCCACAAAACCCAGAAAGAAAAGCCAGGAGAAAGAACATCTATCTCAGGGTTTGTTTCCCTCAGCAGCACTGGATGTATTGGGTGGGTGAGTCTGGGCACAGAGGGTGGATCAGCCCTGGATCAGCCAGATTAGAAGCTGAATTGGAGCTGGGGAGTCTGACAGCCCAAGAGCCGGACCTGCTGGATCAGCTGTGCAGTTAGATGACGGGGGCTTGAGTCAACTAGGGAGCAGGGGTGCACTGACCCTCTGGAGCTTGCCAACAGGGCTGGGGAGAGAATTCCGGTGCAGGATAGCTGCAGACATACCATCCCTGGGCTCCTCTAGTCTGAGGAACTCTGAGTCCATGCCTCCATTGCAGCTGAGGCCTCTTCTGGGAACAAACAATAGCAGACTACTTCTGCCTCAGGCACAGGTGTGTGAGCAGAAGAACCAGCCCAGCTGACAATAGGGAGAGGGATGACCTCAGGCCAGGGCAAAGCCCACCATTGATTGAAGGCAAAAGCACTCATTAGCTCCAAATCCTCCCTTCAAGCTAAAGGAGAAGGCCTCAGTCAAGGTCACAGACACTCCAGAGAAAGCAAGCAGCACCTCCTACTGGCCAGCCAGAGAAATTGCACTCAGTGAGTAAAGCCTCTATTGATCCCAAGCCCCTGTGAACCAGCCCCTCCCCAACTCAAGTTCTCAGCAAAATGGAGAAGGGTCAGCAGAAAAGTGGATCCATAGAAAAATTCTTGGAAGGGAAAGACCCTAACTCAGAAAGATCTAGAACCTCTGAGGAGAATACAACTTGGTCTTCAACACAGAAAGACTTCCTTGAAGAAATAAGGAAGGAGTTAAAAAATAAACTGGAAAATTTGGGAGAGACAATTAATACCTTGCAACAAGAAAACAAATCCTTAAAAAAATACAATTGGACAAATACAAAATGAGAATAATTCTCTCAGATCATCAATTGGGCCAATGCAAAAAGAAAATAGTTCTCTCAAAACTTCAATTGGTCAAATGGAACGCTCTTTCAAAAGCAGA
Organism: Macrotis lagotis; assembly: GCF_037893015.1. Lineage (NCBI taxonomy): Eukaryota > Metazoa > Chordata > Mammalia > Peramelemorphia > Peramelidae > Macrotis > Macrotis lagotis. The sequence goes on from NC_133666.1 coordinate 579,272,635, forward strand.
ATGGACCAATTGGAAAGGGAGTTACAAAAGGTTAATGAAGAAAACTCCTCTCTAAAAAAAAAACAATGGAGTCAATGCAGAAACTAATGACTCCATGAGACAACAAGAGCCAGTTAAACAAAACCAAAAAATAGAAAATATAGAAAAAAATGTAAAATACCTCATCAGCAAAACCACTGAACTTGAGAATAGATCGAGGAGGGGCAACCTGAAAATCATTGGACTTTCAGAAAACATTGAAGAGAAAAAAAAAAGCCTGGATTTAATATTACAGGATCTAGCAATGGAAAACTGGCCTAATATCATGGAACCAGAGGGCAAAGTAGTAATAGAAAGAATACAGCGATCTCCTCCAGAAAAAGACCCTAAAATGAAAACACCAAGGAATGTTATGGCCAAATTCCAGAATTGTCAGATAAAAGAGAAAATCCTGCAAGCAGCCAGAAAGAAGCAATTTAAATATCAAGGAGCCACAGTAAGGATTACTCAGGACCTGGCTGCATCAGCATTAAGGGAGCGAAGGACCTGGAATGAGATATTTTGAAGAGCAAAGGAGCTGGGAATGCAGCCAAGAATATACTATCCCACAAAGCTGAGCCTTCTCTTCCAGGGAAAATGATGGACATTTAACAAAATGGGAGAATTCCAAAAGTTCCTGATGAAAAAACTAGAGCTAAATAGAAAATTTGGACATCAAACAGGAGGTTCAAGAGACACATGAAAAGGTAAAAACAAAGGGAGGGGGGTGATAAAAAAAATTGCTATCCAATAAGTCAAAACTGACTACATTCCAGCATAGGGGAAAAGAGTCTCATAAATCTTGAGAACTGTAACTCTAACAGAGAGAATATACCTCGCCAGAAGTGATGGGCGTTCATGACCTATCCATGAGATTGCTATCCAATGGGATGTAACTGGCTTTAACCCCACTTGGGAGAAAGACTAATAACTCTCAAGAATTTTAACTCTATTAGACAGAATATACTTAGCTAGAAGTGACAGATACTCAGAATTTTCTATGACTCAGATAGAATGATCTAAAAAACACTACCTCCTTAAAAAAGAGGGACAGGAAAGAAATAGGATGAGGGAGGGGATTGAATGAGATAAATCTCATTACACTAAGAGGTACAAAAAAACCTATGGTAATAGAGGGGAAGAAGGGAAGAGATGAGAAAAACCTGAATCTTCTTCTCATCAGACTTGGCTTAAAGTCAACCTACACATACTCAGTTAACTTATAAAACATCTAACCTTTCAAATATTAAAAGGGGAAAAGGGGAGGGGGACAGAGAAAGGGGAGGGAAGTGGTGAAAAAAAGGGGAACTAACAAAAGGAAGGGAAGGGAAAAGGGAAAAAGGGAAAGGGGAAAGAAAGGGGAGGGGTGATATAGGAGGGCAAACACACTGAAGGGGGTGGTAATCAGAAACAAAATACTAGGCAATATGGATAAAGGCAGGGAAAAGGGGGGGGAAATACAAACAGAGGGAAGATAACATGGAGGGCAATAAAGAATTAGTAATCATAACATTGAACGTGAGTGGGATGAACTCTCCCTTGAAATGTAAGCAAATAACAGAGTAGATTAAAAACCAGAATCCTACAATATGCTGCTTACAAGAAACTCATTTGAAGCAGAGTGATACATATAGAGTAAAGGTAAAAGGTTGGAGCAAAATATATTTTGCTTCAGCTGAAGTAAAAAAGGCAGGGGTAGCAATCCTTATCTCAGACAAAGCAGCAGCAAAAATAGTGTTAAAAGAGATAAGGAAGGAAACTTTATCCTCCTAAAAGGTACCATAGATAATAAAGTAATTTCAATACTAAATATGCATGCACCCAATGGTAAAGCATCCAAATTCGTAGAGGAGAAGCTGAAAGAACTACAGGAAGACATAGACAGCAAAACTCTACTAGTGGGAGACCTCAACCTCCTGCTCTCAGATCTAGATAAATCGAATCATAAAATAAACAAGAAAGAAGGTAAGGAGGTAAATAGAATTCTAGAAAAATTAGATATGGTAGACTTATGGAGGAAACTGAATGGGGATAGAAAGGAATATACCTTTTTCTCTGCAGTACATGGAACTTGTACAAAAATTGACCATGTACTAGGACATAAAAATCTAATCATCAACTGCAGAAAAGCAGAAATACTGAGTACATCTTTCTCAGATCACAATGCAATAAAAGTCATATGCCATACTGGGCCAAGAAGAACAAATTGGAAACTGAATAACCTCATGTCAAAAAATGAGTGGACCAAAAAACAAATTATAGAAAGAATTAACCATTTTATCCTAGATAATGATAATAATGAAACAACATACCAAAACCTATGGGATTCATTCAAAGCAACTCTCAGGGGATATATTATAGTTTTAAATGCTTACATGAATAAATTGAAGAGGAAATCAATGAACTAAACATTCAACTAAAAAAATTAGAGAAAGAAAAAATCAAAAATCCCCAATTAAATACCAAATTAGAAATTCTAAAAATTAAAGGAGAAATTAATAAAATTGAAAGCAAAAAACTATTGAATTAATAAACAAAACCAAAAGTTGGTATTATGAAAAAAACCAATAAAATTTATAAACCTCTGGTCAATTTGATTAAAAAAAAGAAAGAAGAAAACCAAATTGCTAGTATCATAAATGAAAAAAGTGAACTCACCACCAATGAGGAGGAAATTAAAGTAATAATTTGAAATTATTTTGCCCAACTCTATGCCAATAAATTTGATAATCTAAATGAAATGGATGAATATTTACAAAAATGTAAGTTGCCCAGGTTAAATGAAGAAGAGATTAAATACCTAAACAACCCTATCTCAGAAAAATAAATTCAACAAGCCATCATTGAACTCCCCAAGAAAAAATCTCCAGGGCCTGATGGATTCACAAGTGAATTCTACCAAACACTTAAGGAACAATTGGTTCCAATTCTATATAAACTTTTTGGAAAAATAGGGAAAGATGGAACTCTGCCTAACTCTTTCTATGAAACCAATATGGTGCTGTCACCTAAACCAGGAAGAGTTGAAACAGAGAAAGAAAATTATAGACCTATCTCCCTGATGAATGTAGATGCAAAAATCTTAAATAAATTCTTAGGAAAATGATTACAAGTTATCACTAGCACAATACATTATGATCAAGTAGGATTTATCCCAGGAATGCAGGTTTGGTTCCATATTAGGAAAACTGTTAGTATACTCAATTATATCAACAACAAACCTATCAGAAATTATACGATCATATCAATAGATGCTGAAAAAGCTTTTGACAAAATACAGCATCCATTCCTACTAAAAACACTAGAGAGTGTCGGAAGAAATGGACGTTCTTTAGAATAATTAGCAGTATCTATCTGAAACTATCAACAAGCATTATATTCAATGGGGAGAGGCTAGAGGCATTCCTAATAAGATCAGGGGTGAAACAAGGGTGCCCATTATCACCACTACTATTCAATATTGTATTAGAAATGCTAGCTTCAGTAATTAGAGAAGAAAAAGAAATTGAAGGAATTAGAATTGGGAAGGAAGAGACAAAACTCTCACTCTTTGCAGATGACATGATGGTTTACCTAGAGAATCCCAAGAAATTATCCAAAAAGTTACTGGAAACAATTAGCAATTTTAGCAAAGTTGCAGGTTATAAAATAAACCCTCATAAATCCTCAATTTTTCTATATATGTCTAGCAAGATACAGCAGGAAGAGCTAGAAAGAGAAATCCCATTCAAAGTAACTTCAGACAATATAAAAATACTTGGAAGTCTATTTGCCAAGACAAACTCAGAAACTTTTTGAAAACAATTATAAAACACTTCTCATACAAATTAAATCAGGTTTAAATAATTGGGCAAATATCAACTGCTCATGGATAGGTAGAGTTAATATAATAAAAATGACAATTCTACCAAAACTAAACCACCTGTTTAGTGCCCTACCAATCAAATTCCAAAAAATTACTTTAATGAGCTAGAAAAAAGTGTAAGTAAATTCATATGGAGAAATAAAAAGTCAAGAATTTCCAGGAGCTTAATGAAAAAAAGTGTGAAAGAAGGTGACTTAACCCTACCTGATCTAAAATTATATTATAAAGCATCAGTCATCAAAACTGTTTGGTATTGACTAAAAATAGAGTGGTGGACCAGTGGAATAGACTAGGTGTAAAAGCAGGAGATGATTATAGTAATCTGCTGTTTGCCCAAAGAGTCCAGTTATTGGAATAAAAACTCCCTCTTTGATAAAAACTGCTGGGATAATTGGAAGTTAGTATGGAAGAAACTTAGATTGGACCAACACCAACACCCTTTACCAAGATAAGATCCAAATGGTTACAGGACTTAGACATAAAAAACAATTCTATAAGCAAATTAGAAGATCAAGGACTAGTTTACTTGTCAGATCTATGGAAAGGGGAGCAGTTTATGACTAAGGAAGAGTTGGAGAACACTAAAAACCAATTAGATGATTTCGATTACATTAAATTAAAAAGCTTTTGCACAGATAAAACCACTGTAACCAAGATCAAAAGAAATGTAGTCAATTGGGAAGCAATCTTTACAACTAATGATTCTAACAAAGGTCTCATTTCTAAAATTTACAGAGAACTGAGTCATATTTTTAAAACAAAAAGCCATTCCCCAATTGGCAAATGGTCAAAGGATATGCAAAGGCAATTTACAGATGAGGAGATCAAAGCAATCCATAGCCATATGAAAAATTGCTCTAAATCATTAATTATTAGAGAAATGCAAATTAAAGTTTCTCTGAGGTACCACCTCACACCTCTCAGATTGGCCAATATGACCAGAAAGGATAATGATAAATGTTGGAAGGGTTGTAGGAAATCTGGGACACTATTACACTGTTGGTGGATCTGTGAACTCATCCAAACTTTCTGGAAAGCTATTTGGAACTATGCCCAAAGGGCAACAAAATTGTGTATCCCCTTTGACTCAGCAATACCACTACTGGGTCTATACACTGAAGAGATGATGAAAAAGGGTAAAAACATCACTTGTACAAAAATATTTATAGCAGCCCTATTTGTGGTGACAAAGAATTGGAAATCAAGTAAATGTCCTTCAATTGGGGAATGGCTTAGCAAATTGTGGTATATATGTGTCATGGAATACTATTTTTCTATTAGAAACCAGGAGGGACAGGATTTCAGGGAAGCCTGGAGGGATTTGCATGAAATGATGCTGAATGAGATGAGCAGAACCAGAAAAACTCTGCATACCCTAACAGCAAGATGGGGGTGATGTTAAACCTTGAAGGACTTGCTCATTCCATCAGTGCAACAATAGGGAACAATTTGGGGCTGTCTGCAAAGGAGAGTGCCATCTGTATCCAGATAAAGAGCCATGGAGTTTGAACAAAGTTCAAGGACTATTCCCTTTAATTTAGGAAAAAAACAGATATCTTATTGTTTGATCTTGTTACCTCTTAGACTTCTTGTCTCTTCCTTAAGGATATGATTTCTTTTTTATCACACTCAATTTGGATCAATGTACGGACATGGAAACAAAGTAAAGACTGACAGATTGCTTTCCATTGGGGTGGTGAGGGAAGGAAGTAAGATTGAGGGAAAATTGTAAAACTCAAATAATATCTTTAATAAAAAAGCAATTTAAAATAAAAAAGAAGGAAAGTACATGAGTTCATTTGGGACATTGAATTTATACTATCAAAAAACTGAGGCCCAGGAACTTTTAAGTGTCTTGGCTAGAGTTGCAAAGTTATATTAAAGACCTAGCAGTAATGAAGAGTTCCATTTGCCTCTAAAATTTATTTTGAACATCTCTTTCTTATGTAATCTGTTGCATTGTCATCAGAAAAACTAGTATTGTTGTTGTCATTGTTATTATCCACATTATACTTTCTGGGGTCAAAGAAAACAAGTTTAAACTCCTTCCACATAACAATCCCTCAAATATCTGAAGACAGTAATTGTGTCCACCTAAATCTTCTTGAAGTTAAAGTTATATTATTTTTTTATTCTTCTCAGATGACATGATTTCTTGCACTCCCTCTTGCCCATTTCAGTTGTTCTTCTCTGGATGTGCCATATTGGTTAAGACCTATCTCAAATACGGTTCATGGATTGTGAAGCTATATACATGATCTGCAGAAAATAGAGCAGAGGAGAATTTTTACCTCTCTGTTACTAGAACTAGAGAACTAGTTCTTGCATTAACTTTGCCTTTATTTAGTTTTAATAATTAGCCTTTTCCACTCATCCCTGGCTTAATTTACCTTAACTAATTCAAAAATGTTCCTTGAGAATAAATCAAGTTCTTGTCCCATAGTACTGAGATATCTTTGGGGATATCTAGGTTTCTTTAGGCCACAGAAGCTATAGTCATACCTTGTGTGTGCTGTATGATGTACCTTTATTTCCCAAGTGGAAGTTTGGGAGTGAAGGGTTATAGGACCCAGAGACTATTTTATATTGATTGAAAGGTGTCATTTTTTTCCTGAAAATATGACTTCTTTATTCACTAGTACTTCCAACTAGGAATAAGGTCAATGAACCACTCCATGCTCTTTAGCTCATTGCTCACAGTGATCACAATTTAGTTGAAAGGAATTACCCCAAATGAACATTCAGCTACAAGTTGAGGACCTATTAATTCAGAGGAAAGAATAACATAAACTGACTGCTTATCATATCAAGTCCTTCTTGAAGAGTAAATTGGTGTTGGAGCAGTAGGAAAGGAGGGAGGGGTACAGAAGCTAACAACTGCTGGCACCTTCCTGTGAGTAACAGAAGGATCTATTTAAAAAGAAAAGCAGTCAAATAAGAAATGACTTTATCACAATGCTTGTCTACCAGATTTCTTGGCTGGCATAACACATCCTTCTGTACCAGGCTTGAAGCATTCCATGACTGGTATCCAACCCCACTGATGACTCACTCAAGAATCAGCTATGTGACAACTAACAGTTTTCACAGGAAGTCTTTACTTTAAAGAAAAAAAAAATCTGATCCAACAAAAGTTATAGAGATGTAAATCATGCTTGCTGCATGAAATCTTTCATTCCTGGCAAAGGATAATGGCTAAAATGAATGATGAGTCCCTTCCCCAAATAACTACCTTCACAATAACTTCCAACTCTAAATGATCCAACTATAATAACATCTATTTCCATGACCTTAGAAGTCATCCAACCTATCTTAAAGATCAGGAAACTGATCACTGAGAGGCATTATTATGTAAGAGAAAGAACTAAATTCAGAAAACATGAGTTAAGACCCCTATCCAACACTCACTTGCTCTGTGACTGGGAGTAAGCTGCTTGAGCTGAGTCAGTTTTCTCATCTGTAAAAATGGGACTGATTCCTTCATTATCTGCCTCTTAGCTGATGATCAAGTGAAACTGTGCAGTACATCTAAATTGCTTTATAAACTTTAAAATGATATATTACACAACTATTAGATATTATTATATCTTTATTCTCTATGAAATATTTAAATTCAACTATTTCAATTTAGTGAATACTTACTGAGCACATAGATACAATACTCTACTAGTTTTTAGGAATAAGAAGACAATAAAAATAACTTCTGCCCTCAAGAAATATACATTTTATTGGCGGGGATAGGAGTAGATAGACATGTATATAACATGTGTGCAACCAAATGTCACCAAGGTAAGTAGTGAGGGAACCAAAAAATAAAAGAGGTCAAACTTATTTAGGACTAGGTAAGAACTGAGAGGTTTCTGTCAACTAGGGAGGTAAGGTGGGCTAAAACAAAGGAAGTGCTACCTTACTTGATCCTTAAAGGAAAATAATGAATATGAAGGTTGATCCAAATGTAAACAATACCATATTGAATTTGGGAAACAGACTGTTGTTTAATGTGTCTAGAATTAAGAATACACAGAGAGAAGTACAAGGAAATAAGGTCTAAAAGATAGAATCATATGATCATAAATTTAAAGTTAAAAGGGACCTAAGAAGTTATCTAATAGAATAGAGCTAGACTGTGGAGAGCTCTACATGCAAGGTTAAGAAATTTCTTATTTTATTTTAGGGGAAAGAGAGTAATGGAAAATAGAGAGAAAGAGACAGAGACAGAACTAGAGACAGAAGGAGAGAGAGAGAGAGAGAGAGAGAGACAGAGAGAGACAGAGACAGAGACAGAGACAGAGACAGAGAGACAGAGACAGAGAGACAGAGAGCCAAAATACCAAAATTTGGTCAAGTAGCATAATATGTAATGTATATAAAAGCATAAGATATAAACCATTGTCCAAAAGGAACACCTTCTTTATTATTAGCCCACCTCTTAGTGAGAAGGCAAAGGAGCTATTCCAATTGTTTGCTGGTGACTGTAGTTGTCTCCTAATGACTGGTTGACTGATAAATTCTTACTGAGAGGAAATATCCCATCTGTGGGTTTATAAGAGAAAACAATAAAATAACCCAACTCTTAGACCTTTTTATTCTTTTCCAAAGTATGCTCGCTCTTGTTCTTCCAGATCTAGATGCAGCAAGATGGGAAGGGGACTTCTTTCGCTCTCTTCACAAAGGGCAGCCTTGACAATCTATAGCAGAAACATATGACCATAGGGAATCTGTGTTTACGCTGTAGCTTGGGAGGGGAATTCCTAGAACTCCCAGTATGGTGTGCCTTCTGTTTCCCTTTCTGTGTTCAGGTCAAAGAATTGCAATGCTTAAAAATAGATATTTTAACTTTAGAAACTTAGCTATAGGTAATCCTGAATTCAAGAGTTTCAAAATTTGACTGTTTCAGAAAATGAGAGTTCCTAAGTTCAAGAGTAAATTTCCAGGCACCCAGAGGGACATTATAATTTTTTTTACAGCAAATTTCTCCAGAAGAAGAACATCACCAAGAGGATGATACTGTAGTAAGCAGACTAAAGCCAAACTCCTAGAATATGGAATTTAGACTTGTCAAATGTCTAGGATAACACTATGAATGACTCACACTGTAAAGTTCTGAAGCAAATAGCAGATATTTGTTCACTGTAAACTTTACTTTCTAGGGGAAATCTAACAAATGAACTTGGGTCACTTGAGTGTTTTACCTCTCCTTAACATGTTCACTTGTGAGTCCTTTGCATCTTTATTTGGTGGTGGGGGGAAAAAAGCTGTCCTATATCCATTATTCATATTTTACAGTCTATTTTACATTTCAGAAAAGAATCTTGTTGCCTACATTTAGATAAGTATGACATTTAAGCTTTGCTTTGAAGATTTCCCCTGGAATATTGATCTAAGATGGGGAGAGGGGAAAAGGGAGAACCCAAGAAAAACTTGGCTTCTGAGGCACCAGCTTCCCAGATTTAGAACCTGGTCTGTTGGAGCCCAGAGCTCCTTGGCTGGGGGGAGGGGAGGCATGGGCCTCAGGTAAAACTTAACAAATAAACTTTAATCGGATCATCAGAAGTTTGTTTTTTGAGCTGCTTCTCCTGTCCTTTGAAATCCAGGTCAGCATCAAATTCTAATTTTCTCAACCATTTAATGTCATTCATTAACTACCTAGCCCATTTCAAACCTGTTTATTTTTAATGGGGCTTTCTTTATTCTGAATGTATACTTTAAAATACAATTAAATGGAACTTTTTAAAACAGAATTCTATAATGGTTTCTCCAAAAATCTTCCCTGGAGCTAGTCAAAGTAGGCAGTGAGAAAGTGAAGAGTATTTTTATTGAAAAGTCATTCCACTGTGAAGCTTCGCTAAAATCCTCCTCCTAGGAAAGCAAAGGTAATTTGTTTCTCTGTTTTTCTGATGATAAAGTCAAACTCCAAAAAATTTAAATGGCTTCCTCAAATCATCAGTGATAAAAAAACAGCTTAATCAGTAAGCATTTATTGAATGCTAATTACTCCAAATATTGTGCTAACTATAGGGGGGAAAAAACTATACCTGCCCTCAAGGATCTCTCATTCTGGTAGAGAAGACAATATGCAAAAACTAATACTAAAGGCAAAGATTTTTCACTCTCAGCTGTATGTTTTTTTCCACTCCATTATGCCTGGATTTTTTTTTTCATCCCTTCCCTCCCCCACCAAAAATTGTTATTATTTAGAAAATTTTTTCAGTCATGTCAACTCATTGGCACAGATAACCGGAGTGGTTTGTTATTTCTTTCTCATTGTTCAGTTGAGGAAACTGAGGCAGAGTTAAGTGACTGCCCAGGTTCATACAACTTTGAAAGTATCTGAAAATAGATTTGAACTGCTCTATCCACGAAGTCACTCAACTGCACTGCAATGAGATACTACTTTGTTGTTATTCAGTTCAGTGAAGAGAAATTCCATGATCATCCTGTGTCTTTTACATGAAGCACCTACCTCTTAAGTTTGTTGTGAGGATCAAAAGAGATAATATTTGTAAAATGTTTAGTTCAGTGCCTTGGCACAGTAGGCCCTTGATAAATGATTATTCCCTCCATCTCTCCTCCCCTTTACTAAGGACAGGTATATATTTTTCTTCCAAAAGAGGAATTATTTAAGTAAATTTGAATTTTAAATTTATATTCTCAGTCATTTTTACTCTTTTCAATAGAAATATGCATAGTGTAAGATAAAGAAGGAAGAAGAAGGAGTAAGTTAAATTGGAAGAAGAGAAGGAAAAGGAGAAGGAGGTGGTGGAGGAGGAAGCTGGGTAGAAATCGTGTGGTTTTTTCACACTTTTTTATAACTCAGAAAAAAATGAATTTGAAAGCAAACAAAAAAAAAAGAGGCACACAAATAGATATAGATTATGCTTAGTGAGAATCTGCTCTCTAGGCCATTCCCTGCAGTCTGCTGGTAGGCCCACCCACTCCTATTATCTGTTCTGCTTTTAAAACATTTCCTTCTAAAGAATTCAAATGCATTTGGTGGTAGTGGGGACCTGTCCATATCCCTAGGGCTGCTTAAACAGGCAAATACAGGAAACCCAAATTCAAGAATACCAGTTACAAACCCAACCAAATTTATTTTTGCATTCCCCATAATGCAATTAGAAACGATAAGTATTAGGTTCAGGATTTACAGTAGGATTCAGAGTTTTGAAATGAAATCATTTATAATTAATTGAGAATTGTCTCTCTCAAAAGTAATGTAAACCTATTTTTAAAATCTCACTAGCAGGCATTGTTTCAATTGTGAAGCTGCAGACATTAAACAAGGGATCTAGCAAAGATGATTAAAACATGTTCTTTGCAAGGGGGAAAAGAAAAGAAGGAAAGATAATTAACTTTACAGGCTGCAAAAGAACAAGTTACTTCAATTATCAAATGGAATTTTTTTCTTTTGCAAATAAAATACATCCCTTATCATGGTAATCTACACCTATCCACAAAGTATAGTAGGGTGGCTGGTAGTTTCTGAGGAATTATCATTATTATTATTATTATTATTATTATTATTATTATTATTATTATTATTATTATTATTCACAAGTATGATCAAGTATTTCTTATATGAAGTGGGAGGAGATGAGGATATTTTAGAAAATTATTAAATATTTCTGTTCTTGCTTAGGAGGATTGCACTTAAAGTTCCTTAAGTATTGATCCATATGCCCCAGGATTTCTTATAGTTCATTCTGGAAAGTTAATGTTTAGTTAATATTTAGGAAATGTTGGAGGTGGGAGGGAGGAGAAAGATGGGAGTAATTTTAAACTACTTATGGCAGAGTTTCTTCCAGAGGGCATTTGAACATTATAAATGTTGAATAACAAAACTAATATATCTTCTAATATAAGATGGCAAGTATTAATCACTCATTAATTATGTGGCAAGCACTATGATAGGGGCTGATGAAACAAAGACAAGAAATTCTCTGACCTCAAGCAACTTACATTCTAAAGGGGACAAACAACCTGAACCTATTTAAGCATATTCTAGATAGAAAGGAATATGAGAGGAAGCTCTTGAAGTTGAGTAGATCAGGAAATTTTTCATTTCATTTTAGTTCACTGTGCATGGACCTTACATGAGGTAAATTCTTCTTTTATTTCTCAAAATCACCTCTGCAAAGAAAGGAGAGAAGTGAGTTTTCTTTTGTTTCCTTTAGTGAAATGTTGGAATATAATAATATAGAATTTTCACTTTTTCTGTTTTTTTCACTTGCATTTTTTAAAGTTATTGTATATATTATTTTTCCAGGCTCTGCTTACTCTAATTTTCATTGGTTCCTATAAGTCTTATAATTATCTATGTATTCACTGTTTCTTATAGTACAGTATTATTCCATTATATTCATGTACCGTAATTTGTTAAGCTAGTTCCCCATTCAATGCATATCTTTTTTCTAAATCTTAACTCCTATCAAAAAGAAAATGTTGCTCTCATGATGTTCATATATTTTGAAACTTTCTCTCTTTGCCATCTTAGTTATTTTAGTCATTTCTTCATATCATTCCAAATTGCTTTCCAGAATGTTAGACCAATGCATAACTCCATCTACCAAGTGTGTATTTTGCTTTCTAAATATAATTTCTTTTAATTTGAAATTCTGTTTGTAATAATTTTTTGCTTATATCCTTTCTCCCTTTATTCATTGGGGAATGGCTCTTGGTTTTAAGGGGTTGTCTTAGTTTCCTGTATATTTTAAGTTCTTATCTGAAATATTTAATGAAAAGAAAATCCCATCTTTTCAACACAAACATTCTTTTAAGGTGGTTTATGATTGTGATTCATAGAATATCACAATCTCAAAGGAATCATAATTACAGGTCATCCAAAAGGCAATGGAGAGATGCATGGTAAGCATAAATAGTCTGCAGCATATTACAAATGACAGATTGCCCACACAGAACAGTATAGAAGATATCATCAATGAGATATATGACTGGAAAACAATCTAGACTGGTCATGTATCAAGAGTGTGGGATAATAGATAGCAATGCCTGCTGCATTAATACCTACATAACATCAGGAAATCTTGATGGTCTACTGCACAGTCATTGAATTTTCTATGGAGAATTTCCAAGAGGAACTGGGCAAAAAAATGCAATGGATATAAGATCTGAAAGTCTGGATGGGTTACAATCTGTACCACTGAAAAGAGTGCCCTTCTTGATATGATCACAAATCCAGGAAAGCATTGAATAAGTGCCTAGTATATTCTAAGTCACTGGGGAGTGGAAGGAGAGAGTAAAGTCAATAATGGTTAAGTGGTGTGTGACACTGCTAAATGTGATAACTCAGAAGCAGATAAGAATAACATCATTACATGCTTATGATGCAGGATTTGAATTGCAGACCTTTCCACAATCAAAGTTCAGTCTTGTAATGCTTTCTTTCTTATATATTCTCATGCCATCCAACTTCTTCCCATGTCCAATTCATCTGAATAATGGTGCATTTTTAAGTAGGTAGATTATGAGATTTTTATCTAAGTATAGGATTTGCTTTCATAGGGAGCTATGCATCATTGATTCCCTGGTATTGTCAACTGTCCCTTTTGATTTTACAAAACTAATTATGTTCAATCAACACAATTAGAGATATGTCATTCCATTCTACAAACATTACTGAATATCTACTAACCAGGGAAAGCTCTGTGCTAGGAGTTGATTGGTGGGGAGAGAGTACCAGAAAAAAAGGAATCCTAGAAAGTAGAGTAAGAAATTGGCTTTGACTTCAAAGGCCATAAAAATCAAATAGGTGGGAAAGATAATGCATACATGTGACAAATCATATGCTTTTTTTCTAGTAGAAGTAAGGCCACATTAAAGGAAGCTAAAGAGCAGGAGAAATGGAGGTGTCCAGCATCGAGGTATGGTTTTGAAAACCAGAAATCAAGAATAAGACCAGAAGGGAAATAAAGGCTAGCTTATGCCCCTCTCCATTTAGTCCTAATATATTTATCTGGTCATCACATATGTTCAATTGTTCAGTAGGTGTGAATGTGAATTAAATATCTCTCTAGATATAAAAAGAAATCTGTATGAATCACTCCAGGGACAAACCCTCTTGGACTTGTTGGTCATTGAGTTAGTTGGAATCAAGATTTTTACTAGTGATTTGCAGTAGAAATAAGGAATTGTCCATTTGAAGAGAGAGGAACTTGACACCAGACTGGCACCTTTACTTTTCTCATTGTCGCAGTTGGGGTGAACATTTGTGAGTTTCAAGGGATTCATAGGATTTTGACCTTTATATTTTTCTACCTGTAGCTTTGCTGAGGCACGGTAGAGGAAATTCAGAGTACTCTAGAGAAGAAGAAGGAAGTATACTAGTGGAGACTCATCAACTATAGCAAAAGAAAGTCAGCCCCAGACCCTTCAGGCAGCATCTCTGGATTCTGGGAAGAAATGTAGCAATCACACCTGGAGATCCAAGTCATCAGTGCAAAGTGGGATTTGGGATAGTTGCCTACAAGGACGTATTACACAAAATTACACAAACTCACAAACTATCTGTTTCGCTTTCAAGCATCTCTCTCTCCTCTCTCTCTCTCTCTCTCTCTCTCTCTCTCTCTCTCTCTCTCTCTCTCTCTCTCTCTCTCTCTCTCCCTCCCTCCCTCCCTCCCTCCTTCCTCTTTCTCTGTATCTCTCTCTTTTTCTCTCTGTCTCTTTCTCTGTTTCTCCATCTCTCTGTCTCTCTTTCTGTCTGCCTGTCTCTCTTTGTCTCTCCATCTCTCCCTCTTTCTGTCTCTCTCTCTGTATCTCTCTTTGTCTCTGTCTCTGTGTGTGTCTCTGTCTCTCTCTCTCTCTGTCTCTGTCTGTCTCTTTCTCCATTTCTATATCTCTCTGTCTCTCTCTGTCTCTCTCTTACACACACACACACACACACACACACACACACACACACACACACACACACAGCAATAGAGGGAGAACTCTCTCTACCTCACTTGTCCAATTATGACCAGTCACACATTCCTCAGAACAATCTATTTTGTGGTATACAATCTTTGGTCACTAACTGCTCCTCAGAATCACAAGTCTTCCCATGACCTTTGCCATTCTTCTCTCAGCAATAAGTTCAAATCAGAAGAAGAAGTCACAAATCTTGTCACAGTTAGTCTCTTTTAACCTTCAAGGTTCTGACTCCTCAATCCTTGATGCAAAGGGATTCTTGTGACAACAGGGAGAGAGGAGCAAATCTTTCTATAGAAGAATTTCAGAATTTTCTTGGCCAAGCTTCCTCTGTAAATTACCTTGGTCTATTGGAAGACTCTTTGCAAAAGGCAACAAAAGAGGAGCAAATTCTTCTAGGAGTATTTTCAGAGGAGGAAGAAGAGCTCTTTTCTGCTTGGGGGATTGTGGATAATATGGACAACTTGGAGAAAATAATATTTGGACTGAACTTTGAAAAGGGGGTAAGATTTTAACTAGCAGAGATATGAATGGAAGGACTTTCACAGCACAGAGAATATAGTATTAACCATAACATTGTGTTGTATCTATGAAACAATGCAAAAAATGTTTAGAAACAGGGAAAACCACCATCAGTAATTCATTGGTTAAAATGCTGAAAACATTTTTGCTGAAAAAAATAACAGCATACAATGCTCTAATGTTCGCAAAGTATTTACATATATCTGGTTTGATCCTCACTGAAGTTAAATGAAATGGGAATTATTATTATTTTCATTTTTAAAATGAGAAAATTAATGCTCAGAGAAGGTATGACCTATCCAGGCTTACAAAGTCATAAATATTTGAGACATTATTTGAATTCAGGTCTTTCTTTCTCCAAATCCAACATTATCCATTGAATTACCTGAAGGATTGGGAAACTCTAAGACAATCAAATCAATTTCTTAATATCCCACCCTCCCCATTCCACCAAGACCCCAAAGCTTGCTATAATGATGTTTGACAGATATAGTTCTTTATAAAGAGACTGAATGGTTATGAAAATACAGAGATATAACCCAAGCTTCCCTATTGTTGCTCCAACTATACTACTTACACAGAGGAATTCTGAGGAAGTTGGATAACTCAGTCTACCATTTTTAGCTATAGAAGGGAGCATTCACAGTCTAAGAAAATGTACTTTTCAATATTGTATAGATGAATAATGTGTATTTTTAACTCTTATTGACATCTTTTGTTTTATAACACTTTGATTTCTGAAGACATCTTTCTTCTGCCCAGACTTAGCTAACCACTAGTACCAGTGGTGGGGTGCAGTTAAGATAGCTATCTAAAAAGAAAGGTGAAATTGGATTTTCTTTGCTTTCCTGACCTTCCCTACTCATATCTGGGCCTTGCTTCTCTAAGTCAAAGTCTGGACTTGGTCCTTGCTATTTGAAGCCATCTGTGTCCAGGAAAGCTAGTAGTGCAGTGGCAAGAGTACTGGGCCTGAGGTTAGGAAGACCTGAGTTCAAATTTGCACTCAGATATCTGCTAGTTGGGTGATGCTGCTTGCCTCAGTTTATCTCAATTCTTAAATTTGGATATTAATAGCAACTATCTCCCAGGGTTGTTGTTAGGCTCAAATGAGATATTTTTAAAGTTTTTAGCAGAGGATCTTAATACAAGCACTTAATAAATGCTTATTTCCTTCACTATCCTTCCCTAAAATAAAGTTCTCATGTGTTCCTGAAAGTTTTCTTTTGGTTGAGTCTTATAATTTGGCTTGCTAGATGGCAAATACCCACAGGAAAAAAAGCACCTTCATAAAGTAACAAATGGTTGCTTATTAAATTAACATCCAATATATTTTTTGGTCTCAGAGTACACTGTCAGAGGCACCACATTATTAGATACTTTAATTGCAATTAAAGTGTTCTTGAGATGATTTGAAATTCTAAACAGTTTTAAGCATTTAAAGAAAAAGGAACATCTATATCAATTAAAACATTCTAAATGTAAATAGCATCAAAAAGAAAAAATACTTTGACATAGAGAATAGAATAGATTACATGTAAAAATCTCTATTATATATATAGTAAATTTCAGAGTATATTAATAAATTAAATATTTTACTTTCAAAACACTTCAGCTTATCTGAATTTTCTTCTAAATTTCCATTAATTCTTGTCAATTCAAAGTCTTCTAGAAAGGCAATGGTCTAAGAACTAAAGGCTAAACCTTTAGGATGCAACAGGAAGGCTTGTCCTCTAGGCCACCCCAACCTTTGTTCTACTTCATCAGTTGTTGATAACTTATAAGAATAAAAGATGAACTAATGACCCATGTTAAGCAAACTCAGAAATCAAATACTATATCAATTGAGAAACTAAATAAGCACATTCCAAGAGAACATGCAGGTGACTGGACTATCATCTAAAATGAAGTCTGCCATGGCAAAACTGCTGAAGCAATAAGTTGACCTGTAACATTTCCAATGGCTTTCCAATTGGGTTATTTGACAGCACCATGTTTCACTAGAGAAGCATGCCTGGACTTCTGTAAGGTAAATCTAGATGAAGGAAGAAGAATGATAAACCCATAGCATTTGCCTAACAGTGTCTAATTGATCTTGCTTATATTCTCTATTGGAATACATTAAGATCTTCATTTTATAGGTGAGGAAACCTAAGTAAAGGATCTAAGGAACTTTTCCCAAGTCTCTCAAGCAACAAACTCTATAGATGCCTTTGTATTTCACCACTGTGGAGTAGCTTTCTGGACCAGGTCACCATGTTGGATGTCTACTCCAAACCAGGGCATTGCTCCAACTAAGCAATTACAAGAAATGAATGGGTATGTCAGGACAACAGGACAGTAATGATGTCACACTGTGCCCTTAACTCATTGCTCATCCAGGCATCTCCAAGAGTTGTTACAGTCTGTGGATTTTCCCTTTTGAGTGACTGCTCTTCTCCCTACATCAGCAACAATTCTGAAACACAAAATGATTAGTGCTTTTTCCAGCATCACAAAGTATATTGATAGTAGAGTGAAAAATGATGCAAATGGGTTCATATATGTAAAGCACTCTGTATAGGTTAAACTACATAAATATGAACCATGTTAATACTAATTAACTTTATAGACTTGCTCCATTATAAATCTGTTATCCAGATTCAACTAGCCTTCACTACTATCTGAAAATCTTTTTATTCTTTCTAAATTGAATCAATCCCAAGTCTATCCCAAGTCTCCTCTTTTTGCCTCAAACTTCTTAACCTCATTCTTCCCCCACTATTCTCAGCCTGAGATTTCAAATTCTATTTTACCAAGAAGATAAAAATCATCCAATAAATCAATTAATATCTTACCCCCATGAATGAGTATTTTTCAAAGCTACATCAGAAAAGGATATGTGTGCTAAATTGTAAGAGTGTTAAATCTAAAGGATGAAGGATGGAATTCAAATCCCACTTCTGACACTACCTATGTGACTCCATGCTCCTCTCAATGTTTAAATTAACTGAACTAGATGGATCAGGAAGAGTCTTAGAACTGTAAATCTATGATACTATAATTCTATGCCTTTAACCTCTCTATTTTCATCAACTCCATGAATTCAATATTATTTCCATTTTGTGTCAACATAATGGCTCCCGGATCTATATCTCCAATTGTGACAGAAATAATATCCTAATCTGTCCCCCTTGCAGGTTAGGAAAGTTTTTTTTTTGTTTTCCAGTTTTGTCTTGTTTTATGGGTAACCATTCCATGAAATGACTGGATCAAGGGTCTAGGGGCTCAGATTGTTGACATCCACTGTCTCTTTGCTTAAGTGGAAAGTAATCACAAGGCATACCGAGGGACTCTCAGATACTTGGAGAGTGAATTGAAATGGGAGCTTCATTCAGCTGAATCAAGGATTGTCAATACCTATCCTAGTTACTTTTCTCTGTTGTTTATGTAAACACCCTTTTGTGAATGAGTGTCCCATTTTTTTCCAGTATTGAGCCTAAATTCAAAAGGGTAGTGCAACCCAGAACACTAGTCTTGCTCTCTCTCCTTGACTCTTATACTACCTTACCATCTACTCACTAGACAATATCATCTTTATATCTTTTTTCTTGTCTTTTTTTGGTGATACAACAGGGTTAAATGACTTGTCCAAAGCTAGTAACTATTAAGTGTCTGAAGCCTTAATTGAACTCAGGTCCTCCTGACTCCAGAGCTGGTGCTCTATCCATTGTGCCACCTAACTGTCCCTCCATCTTAATATTAAAATAGATTAAGCACATGCAAAATTGAACTTTTCTTCCTCTTTCCTCCAAACTCTATGATCTTAGTTATTCAAATTGATTTAATAATAAAAAGAGAAACTGAGGCACAGAATTTTGAGCATAATCAATTTACTAACAAGGTTAGCAATTGCTGATAGAAGAGAATCAAAATCCCCTCAGCAGCCAAGGACAAACTGAAAGGTTTACAGTGAGCATCTTTATAGTCAATCTTGAGTGACATGTTTTGATTGTCCTCTGATTGGTTGAGAGTTGACTAGGATTTAAATGAAGAACCTGGTTGATTTGCAATATTGATCGAGTTGGAATGTTTGAGTTTTAGGGGGCATATGAGGTGGGCAATTATCATCAAACTGTCTATCTGTTTGGCTATAGCATTACATCAGTTACAATTGATATCATGAATTCATAAACTAGCTATGAAGGTGAGGCGCTCAAATTAAGCACAATTGAGAATTTAACTTAGACTACCACAAAAGGAAATGGAGATTACCATAGCATGAGGAAGTGGCCATGCCAGGTCAGTTCTGTAGGAGCTCAGCTCAACTTCAAGGAGTTCAACTCTGCAGAAATGAAGAACTTAATCTTTTATACAATAATTATGTATCTCTTAAACTCTAACGCCTCTAAAAACTCTCTGAATTAGACCTTATAAACTAAAATGAATCAGCAGAATAATCAATTCCAATTTAATTAGGAGTTATTTCTTTTAAAATCATCCTTTGCTTTTCCTCCATTTCTTCTCATCTCCTCATTCCCACTCCCAAATAGTCTTATCAGCCATCAAGAGATTAATGTTGCCTCTACAACAGTTCTTATATTTGTCCTTACCTCCTTCCCACACTGTTTTTACCCTTGCTCAGGTTCTCATCATCTACATGTTAGACAACTGCCATAACCTCATAATTTAGTCTTGTTGCCTTTATATTTTCACTGCTCTAAATCAGGGGTGTCAAGTTCAAAAGAATGGGGGACATTAATCCTTAAATAAGGATCCTTGCAATCAGCATAATGACATATTTTATATATACAGTGCTTTAGTATGGAGGGAGAGAGAATTTGGAATTTTAAATTTTAAAGTCAAATGTTAAAAATTAGTTTATATGTAATTGAGGAAAAAATAAAATACTAAATAAATAATAAAAGGAAAAAGTAATTCTATATTCTATTTTTTATCATGTTAAATATTTCCAAATTATATTTTAATCTGATTTGGCAATATTTTATCTCATGAAGCCTTTTGGACATTTGTTTGTCACCTCTGCTTGAATTCATCCTCCCCAAAACTAACCCCCCAAATAAGCTTACTGAGGTAATTTGTTTTTTCTGTGCAAAATCTTCCATGGCTTCTTATGGCCTCAGAGATTTCTCATCATCTCCTTTCACACTTTCTATTTCATCCAAAATAGTCTACTAATTAATTATTTACTGAGTTTGGCTCCATCACCTTATCTCCATTCATTTTCACAAGTCACCTCTAATCAACTCCCTCATGCACTCCTTTGTGACCTCCACCTATTAGAATTTTTATACTCCTTTAAGACTCACCTCTCAAAACCACAGAATCTCAGAGACTTTCTAGCTCAGGGTTGGGAAACCTTTTTTCTGCCAAGTGTCATTTGAATATTTACAACATCATTCACGGCTATATTTGGTCAAGCATTTAATTAATTCATCCCTAAAAGGGTTCCTAGATTTATTGAATTTCAAGTCCCATCTGTAGTTGCCTTGGCAATGCCTCACCAATATGACCCATGGACCAGAGATTCCCCACCCCTGCTTTATCGCAATTGTGCCTGAACAAGAATACTTTATTTGCATATTTGACAATTGATCATCTATCCAGCCTTTACTTGTAGATCCCCAGCCATGTTGACCTTCACTACCTCCAGCACAGTTTATTTCACTTCTAGATATTTTATTGTTCTTTTCTTTTGCTTCCTTATATCAAACTCACTCAACAAGGTTATCTTAGAAAAGCATACGATGGGTGTGAGCAAGCTACCATGAATTGTTCAAGAACAGTGGAATAAAAGATGTCATCAGAGTCAGCTATTCAAATACAAAGAAATATCCAAGGAGATAAAAGTAAAACCTCTCTCCTTCTTAACTTTCAAAAATTCTTCTTTAAGGTAATGAGTGAAATTGAAAAATAACACATTTATTGAGTGTTTATTGATCTATTAAGCACTATGCAAGCCTCTCTGTAGAAAAATATAAAAGCAAATACAGTCCCTGTCATCAAAAACCCTACATTCTAATAAAAGAGAAAACACAGGAAAGGGAAGAGATGACCAGGAAGGGTATTTAGGTACAAAAATTATAAGCTTATGAGTGGGTAAAAGAAAGATAGAATGATACACCCCATCAAGGAACAGTACCAGATTTGATTTAATCATGATTCATGGCTTTGGATATAGATGGAAGAGGAAAGGAAAGAATATGCATGCAATCACGCAGTAATTGAGAAGACCATGACAGAAACATCCAGAGATTGGAAAGTGGAGTGACTGGCAACACAGAACTAGGATTTTCCTGAAATAGTAGTCCTGGAAGAGAAATCCCCAATCAGGGCAATAGGGCAGTAGAACTGAAGCTCATTCATTGTAGCAAAGTATTTGGTGAGATTGTTGTAGAAGTGATTGAGAAGAATTAGCAGTGAAGTTTGACTTATAGTCCCAGCAAGATCAAAAACACATTAATAAAAGAACGGCTAGTAAACATATACAATGCATGAAACAATGTTCACAAAATGCCAATAAAGATTTTCTAAAGAATAGGTTATCCCAGACTTGCATCATTTTCTTTTTTGACAAGGTTACTAAACTGGGAATTAGGGTGATGATGACATATTGTTTATATAGATTTCAGCAAAGAATTTAATATAGTTTCTTTTTGCTTGTAGAAAAGATGTCAATATGAGAGCAGGACAATAGTATGGTTAGGTGGATTTGGAACTTACTGGATGAATAACTCCAATCAGCAGTTGCTAATGGGTCATTGCCCATGTGAAAGAGGCACTCCAGTGAAGTGATTTTGAATTTGTGTTAGGTCCTGTTCTGTTTAATATTTTTGCCCATCACTTGAATAAAATGTATAAATGGCACACTATTCAAATATTCGGACTATAGAAAAATATGTTAATACATTGATTGGCAGGATCTAAAAAGAAACTAACAAGCTATAATATTGAAATAAATAAAAGAATTAATAATAATATTTATGTAGTGATTTATGTAATGCAAAGTACTTTATAAATACTTTCTCATTTTATGCTCACAATAACTCTAAAGTATACTGACAATCCATAACTCATATTTGTACAACCCATAAGCCAATAAATATTTTAAAGTTTCTTCTATGTGCCAGCCACTGTACTAAGCAAGGGATATAGAGAAATTCAAAAGGCATTTACTGACCACAAAGAATTCCCAATCTATTATTTTGGAGGTTTTGCTGTCATTTTTGTGGAGTTGCTTATTTATTTTTGCAAACTTTAAGATTTGGAAAGTACTTTAAAAGCATAATCTCATTTAATCCTAAACATAACCCTTATGAGATAAGTACACTTATTTCCATTTTGTAGATGAATAAAGACACAGAGAGACTCTACTCAAAACTTTCTGTACCTTTTCCATCATGTCACAGTAGCCTTCTTATTCTGGAAATTGTCTCTGACCCTGCAGTCTTCTCAGTCTGAAAACTCACTAGGCTCTTTCATACTGGCAACACATTCTGCCCCTGTGACTCTTTCTCTGATCTTCCCATTTTTAAGAAAAATGCCCACATCAATCATATCTTCTTTTTCTTCAAAGACTCCGCTCCTGAGTAGATTTTTCTCCACTATTTCTCCTATACAGGTATCTTCCCATGATTTTCAGTTTTCTTTTATGTGTTGACTTTCCTTATTAGATTTAATCTCCTTGAAGCCAGTAGTTATCCTTCTACTGGAAGTTGTAGTCTCATTACCTAGCACAACGCCTAGATCATAATAAGTGTTTAATAAATGCTTATTACTTTTATTTCATTTGATTTACTTGACTTTCCTAGGGTCATCATGCTAGTAAAAATTCAGGTAAATTCATACATAGAAGATATCTCACCAAACAAGGAGTTAAAAAAAGTCAGAAGCTTTATAACTCTAGAAAGAGTTATACCAATCAAAGAGAAATTAAATAAGTCAAATGAATGCAATTAAATGACATACTGACCAGAAATAATGTGTCCATGCAAGAAGAGTAGAACAAAGGCAACATAAGAAAAAAAAATTGCTATCCTGAAATATTGGAGGTATGAATGGGTTCGGCCACAGTTTTCCTTAAGTGTGTGTCTCTCTCTTTTAATGTAATCTATGTATGTATGCACTCCTTTTTTTTTAGGTTTTTGCAAGGCAAACAGGGTTAAGTGGCTTGCCCAAAGCCACACAGCTAGGTAATTATTAAGTGTCTAAGACTGGATTTGAACCCAGGTACTCCTGACTCCAAGGCCAATGATTTATCCACTACGCCACATAGCAACCCTACGTATGTATGCACTCTTTCCACTGATGTGGTATTATGTTTTTTGGAGTCTGTGTCCCAGTTTTATGGTTGCATGTTTTGGTAAATTACTGAAAATTAATTCACTAGTGGGGGTTCATGAGCTTTAGTTTTATGAATACAGATCCTCAGTAGTCCTTGAAGCTAGGTTAGTCATCCTCCTGAGGACCCAAGCTGTAAATATAAGTTTGGGAATGTTCCAAAGAAAACACTATACCTAAATGTAAGGTTAAATATTTAGATTTATAAGTCAGTTTAATGAATACAGGATGGAAAAGAAATGAGTAGATAACTTATTTAAAAAAAAATCTAAGGGATTCAATAGCCTGCAAATCCCAGAGGAGTTCACATAAGATAAGGTAATCAAAAGAGCTTGAGCAATCTGAGGCTGCAATAAGAGAAACCTAGTGTCTAGAATAAGGAAGGATATTTCCCTGATTCAACCACATTTGGAACATTGCTTTAATTAGTACCTATTGTACATACACACACACACACACACACACACACGTGTGTGTGTGTGTACATATATATGTGTGTATATGTATACACACACACATATATATGTGTATATATATTATATATATATACACCAGTGATAAGCTCAAGATTATCCAGAGAAAAAATCTGACACCTAGGTATATTTGAATTAGCTGAAGAAACTAATGAAGCTTTGCCTGGAAAAGAAAAGACTTGAGAGGAATATAACTATCTTCAAATATTTGAAGGGATGCTATGTAGAATAATATTGGACTTTTTCTTCTTGACCCCAGATGCAACAGGAAGAAGACAGAGAGAACCAGTTTTAGGTTTGATGTATGGGGAAAAATTTCCTAACAATGAAGAGTTATTCAAAAGTTGAGTGCGCTATCTTGTTTTGGTTTCCTTCACACAAGAGAGCTTCAGATAAAGGCTGTATGACTACCCTTTGTGAATCATTCTTAGACTAGAGTTCTGAGATACCTTCCACCTCTTAATATTCCATAATTATTTTTTGGAGTCAATTAAAGTTGTGACACACCCAAGTTCACACAACTAGTAAGTATCAAAAGCTAGATTTGAACTCAGATCTTCCTGACTTCAGAGCCAGTGCTCTCTCCACTGCCCCAGCATTCCATGATTCTATTTCTAAATACCTGGAGAGAAGAAAAAAGTAGACCAATTGTATCAAGAGTAAGAGATAAACAAGTCCACCTGCTCTAGCATATACATACAATATCAAGAGAGCTAGAGGAAGGAACCCAATAGTTTGGGTGAACCTCCTCCAAATATTGTGCTCATGTGGGGATATTGACAGGAATCCCATAAACTTGAAAAGTATGAATATTGTGATTACAGATGAATAAATGAATTAATATTATTAAGCATTTATTATATGCTATTTGGATTGTTGAGAATAGGTCAATAAGGTTTTAGTGACTATACAAATGTCTTTGATTATGTAAATCACAACAAAATGAGGCAAGTTGTAAAAGATATGGGAGCACCAGATCATCTTCTTTGTCTATTGAGGAACCTATATGTAGAACAAGAACAGACAACTAGATTGGAACATGGAACCACTGATTGATTTAAGATCAGCAAAGAAGTACCAGGAAGCTGTATATTGCCACCTTATTTACTTAGCTTATCTGCAGAGGACATCATGTGAAATGATAGGGTAGATGATCAAAAGCTGGAATTAAGGGAGCCTTAAACTAAGAGAAACATCAACAATCTTAGATATGCAAATGATGCCATTCTGATGGCAGAAACAAGATGTATGAAGAAGCCTCTTATGAAAGTATAAAAGCTAGGGGCAGTTAGGTGGTGCAGTGGATAGATCACCTGCCCTGGAGTCAGGAGTACTTGAGTTCAAATCCGACCTCAGACAATAATTACTTAGCTGTGTGGCCTTGGGTAGGCCACTTAACCCCATTTGCCTTGCAAAATCCTAAAAATAAGTATAAAAGCTAGCTGGAAGCTTGA
Source organism: Macrotis lagotis (assembly GCF_037893015.1). Lineage (NCBI taxonomy): Eukaryota > Metazoa > Chordata > Mammalia > Peramelemorphia > Peramelidae > Macrotis > Macrotis lagotis. Next base: position 579,298,230 of record NC_133666.1, read on the forward strand.
CATAAAAAAATCTAAGATCTTGGCAACTGGTCTCATCACTTCCTGGCAAATAGTGGGGAAAAAATGGAAGCAGTATCAGATTTTATATTCTTAGATTCAAAGAACACTGCAGACAATGGCTATAGCCATGAAATTTAAAAAAAAAATGTTTGCTCCTTGAAAGGAAAGCTATGTCAAATCTCTACAGCATACTAAAAAATAGGGACATCACCTTGCCAACAAAGGCCCATATGTCAAAGGAATGATTTTTTTTCAGTAGCACTGTATAGTTGTGAAAGCTGAACTATAGGTAAGCTGAGAACTGCAGAATTGACATTTTTCCTGGAAAAATGCATTGAAGCTGAGTGAAATGAGCAGACTCAGAAGAATATTATACACATTAACAGCAACATGGGGTGATGATCAACTATGATGTACTTCTTTTCAGTAGTACAATAATTAAAGACTATTCTAAAAGTTGCGATGGAAAATACTATCCATATCCAGAGAAGAGCTGTGTAGTTTAAATGAAGACCAAAACTTGCATTCTTCAATTTTTAAAAATTGTCTTATGTATAATGTCATTTCTGTCTAATGTTTTTTTCTTCCTGTTGGATTTCATTCTTCCTTCACAGCATGATTAATGTAGATCTATGTTTAGCATGGTTGTGCATGTATGGCCTATATTATATTACTTTCTGTTAGGTGGAGGGAGGAGGATAAGAGAGAGAAGGAGAAAAAGGCAAAACTCAAAAACCTTAGCTAAAAAGATTAATAAAAATTACTGTTGCATGTAGCTGGAAAAACAAAAAAAATAAAATATTTAAATCTTGAAAAAAAAAAGAATTGACATTTTCAAACTACAGTGCTGGAGAAGACTTTTATTAGTCCCTTGGACAGCAAAGAGATCAAATCAGACAATACTTAAATTAATTCAAGCTATTCACTGGAAAGTCAAATGTGAAATGGAATCTTAACTGTTTCACCATATAATGAAAAGATGGGACTCATTAGAAAAAGACCCTGAGGCTAGGAAAAATTGAAGGCAAAAGGAAAAGAGGACAGCAGAGGATGAAAAGGACAAATATTGTCATGGAAAAATGAACATGAACTTGGGCAGACTTTGAGAGATGGAAGAGAATAGAAAGACCTGGATGTTTCGGTCCATGAGGTTATGAAGAATTAGACACAACTGAATGCTGAGAATAAATACCAACAGCAAGAAGTACCCTCATTAAGTTTACATTCAAATAGGGAAAACTACTCAAATAGATGCAACAAAATAGTAATAAATATTTAGTGGTGATTTACATTAATATTACATATAATGATATCTATCCCAACTCTCAGATCTATCATTCAACATTGCTTCTTACATGTACATTTACACATATATAATTGTAGGAAATTAAAAAGTTTATATTAATAAATAAATGTTCATTATCACCATTCCCATCATCCATAATGGAAACACAGTTAACCCAATCTGGGTAGGATAAGGAGTTAACAGCTGGGTACCTTGATAATGGAAATAGCCCTTCTTGTGGCATAGGAATGGGAGAAGGGGTTGGTGCCAACAGTAGATAGCAGAAAGTTGAAAACTCAAGTTGATGAGTCAGAAAGGATCACTCTGCCATGAAAAAATTGCAAATGAGGGAGTCAAGAGTACATGCCATGTCATAACTCAGAGGTCATAGACCCTTCATCTATATTGACAAAAGTAAACTATTGAATCGAGTTAAGGAGTTCCAAGAGCCACGTAGTAAGTTCATAGGTAACTGAGCTTTAAATTGATTGATTAGTTCCAACCCCTCCCCCCACTACTCGGAACCCTTTGAGTATCTCTTTTATAAGAAATTCATGTGGGCCAGTCACATACTCTTTGACTTTTTAATAGTATCAATGCTGTCAACAGATGAGGGTCATAAATGTAAAAACCCTGAGTAGTGAACCACTGACAAAGAATCATAGAATATTTGAGTTAAAAGGGAATTTTGAAATAAGGGTTCATATCCTATTCTGGGTCATGAACCCCCTTGGCAATCTTATGAATCCTATGGACCCCATTTCACAAAAAGATTTTGAAATGCATAGAGTAAATACAGAAAAATATAAAGGAAGACACTGAAATGCATTTATCAAAATAAGCATTTCATTAGGTGGAACAGATAATCTGAACCTAGAGCCAGAAAGACCTGAGTTCAAAACCAAACTCAGACATTTTTTAGTTGTGTGACCCTAGTTTGGTCACTTCTCTTGCTTCAGTTTCCTCAATACTAAAATAGTGATAATAATAAACTATTATTAAGCATTTATTATATGCTATTTTGATTATGGAGAATAGGTTATAACACCTACTCCCTGGACTCCTTTGAGGATCAAATGAGATAATTGTAAAATAATCAGCATAGTGTCAGTCCTTAATAAATATCCTCTTACTCTGTTCTCTCAAAAGGAATTTTTTTGTTTTTGTTTTTTGTTTTTCGGTTTTTTTACAAGCAATGGGGTTAAGTGGCTTGCCCAAGGCCACTCAGTATCTGAATCCAGATTTGAAGTTCTGTGCTCTATCCACTGCGCCACCTATCCACACATGGAATTTATTTTTAGAATTTATGGACCCTGGGTTAAAAATCCCTAATTCTAGTCCAGTTCCCTTAGTTTTTAAATGAGTCAAACAAGGGCCCAACTTAGCTAAGGTCACAGGACTTCAGTCTTAGGATGTCTAGTCCAGTTCTCTTTCCATTCCAGCATGTGGCTACAGTGTTTGTGCCCCTCACCAAGAACTGCAAAACCATTTACCTCAATCAGAAAGAAACCCATGGTTGATTATTGAGGTAAGCATCAAAGCAGGATGAGAGACTTATGAAGGGAATATAGACAAAGTGAGGAAGACCTGCTACCTACTGCAAGCCTGGAAAAGTCCCCGGTCAACACTTTTATGTGTGGGCCCTTATAACAAGAGAAGATCATAATTTCCAGATTCTGTGAAAAATCAAGATTTAAAAATAAAATTCAATTCTTGGCATTTGTGCAATACTTTCTATGCTCCAGGCTTAAATATTGAAACCACCCACAATAGCCCTGCCTCAGCCAAATACAATAAGAAAAATTGTCTTCTCTAGCATGATCACAATTCAAATGTCAGAAGCTGGACAATGAAGAAGAAGAAAAATTCTCATGAAACCCAAGCACTTTAGCTGGAGTTGAAAGAAGGGAAGTAAGCCCTCAGTGTTCCTTTTATTCTTGGTGCTACAGATACTAATTCCTTAAGATTGACATCTATACCATACTTCTGGTGGATTCCTGGTTATCAGGCTAGAAGCAGGAAGAACAATTAGGATTAGACCAGGTAAGAGATAAGGAAGGGTCTGTGATGCAGATGTGTTAGTAGAACTGAAAAGTAGCAAAGGATGCAAGATATATTCATGTAAAAAACAACAGAGTCTAGCAACTGATTGACTGTAGAGAAATAAGAGAAAGAGGTATCATGAAAACTCCAAGTCTCCTACTTGGATAGGTAACAAAGAGACCAGAATAGAGGATGATGAAGACATCAGTTTCTGGTAGGAGGAGATGCCGAGTTTGGGTTTTGATGGTCCCAATGTGAGGAATTGGTTAAATATCATAAGGAGATGTCAAGTAGACAATTTAGAAATAGTTTTGGGTAGGAATTATATTTTATTTTTCACTGCATTCCATATCACATAGCCCAAAGGTAGGGCAAAAAGTAAGCATTCAATAGCTGCTTATTGACTGAATGATTGAGAACCAAAAACAATTACACTGAATTGAGTATTAGCATGAAGAAAAGAAGCCCAAGGAAGAATGTAGACCAAATCAAACATTCAACTGTTTGTGTGTGGTCTATTACTCATTCCTCTGCAAAATAAACTTCATGCTTGTCCATTTTTATATTAAAACCATCAAGTGACATCAAATTATACTAGTTTCAGTTCATTATTTCCTATTTAGGCCTCATATAAAAGCTAATGAGGAAATTAATCTATGAATCCCAATAATATTTATTAGGTACCTGAAAAATATATGCTATGTTCTTGGTGCGTAATAGGCACTTAAGAGTTTTTTGGTTGATTAATAACTGATAAGAGAGATATCCAGCAAAAAACAAAGAGTTTCATTCTGTAATTCTGAAGGGGGTAGTACGGAGTGGTGGTAAAATAACTATTATCTCTGTTATTTATCAGTTGTGCCTAGTCTCTTCCCCTCTCTGTACCTCTTTCTTCATCTATAAAATGAAGGAATAGACTGGTCATTGGTTGGTTGGTTGGTTGGTTGGTTCTTCTCTTTCATTTTTCAAAGAAGAATAAAATGGCATCACTATGTGAGTTACAAATTACTGTGGATGATGAGAACCATTTGAGCCCAGAATGTTCCACCACAGGTCAGGCCCAAATCTCACAATTCCTTTGAACTGCTTCCATTCTTATAGAGCACAACACCCTCTGGAATGAGGGCAGTCCTGGGCCAATGTCTTCCATGCTGCCAAATCAATTTCAAAGTTCTTAAGAGAGACCTACATAGTGTCCTTGAATTGCTTTTACTGACCCCCATTTATGAGAGCTTTCCCCTGTAAGAGTTCACCAGAAAATAGTCATTTTTGGTCAGCCTATATTTGGCATTCCATCAATGTGGCCAGTCCATAATAGTTATGCTTTCTGTGGTAATGCTTGAATGCTTGTCAGGGTTAGCTTAAGAAAGGACTTCAGTGTCTGGTATCTTCTGCCAGGTAGTTTTAAGAAACTTCCAAGGACAGTGTAAATGGAAGTGATTCAGTTTCCTGGCATAGTGCTGGTAAATTGTCCAGATTTCACAAGCATACAACAATGAGGTCAACACAAAAGCTCTGTAGAGCTTCAGTTTTGTAGTCTAATAATACCTCTTCTCTCCCATACTTTCTTTTTGAGGCTCCCAAATACTGAGTACTTCATGTATCAACCTAATTAGCAATGCAGCTTGCTGGAAAGTGAACTTATTCACAGTATTTAAAACTTCTCCATTTTTGGTAGCCAAGGGTTGCACATATGGATGATGTGGTACTAACTGATGGAGTACCTGTCTTTTTTTTGGTATTAATTGTTAGGCCAAAATTAGCACAAGAAGTAGAGAATCAATCCACATTTTTAACAAATCAGTTTCAGAGACTGCACAAATGCACCATCATCCACAACCAGAAAACCATGTACTAACACTCCCTCAACTTTGGGCTTGGTTTGTGACCTTTTCAAGTTGAATAATTTACTGGTAGTGTGGAAGTTGACTTTGATGGTGTATTCATCCTCAGAAAAGGTGTTTGATAGCACAATGCCAAAACATCAAGGTAATAAGCATGGGAATAAGGACACAGCCTGAAGACCAGTGGACTAAATGATATCTAAAGACCTTTCCAATTCTAGGTTCTACAACCTCATAATCTGATAAATCAAGAAACCTATGATACCATCTGTCTAACCACTACCGTTTACAAATAAGGATATTTAAACACAAAGAGCAGAAGGGACTCATTCAAAACTTTTGAGATTTTAGGAAATTACTGATATTACAAAGGCTACAAAACTGGTAAAGTTCAGATGATATTAGAATATTTTTCATGTAGCAATGTGATGTTCATATTCTTGTATCTGGACAAATGATCTCTCTCAAGAGTTCCTTAGCTGAATAATTTCTAGCTATCCATTACAGACCACAGCTTATGCCTTTCTCTAAAGATATAATGAGCTTGGGAATTAATAGGATTCAAGGCCAATCAATATAGTTCAATAATTGCTTGTTGAGCAGCTCTACCCAACCACTATGGAACTGGCTTTTATAATTCTCCTGGGGGCCATGAACAGCCAAAATTACTGTCCTACTAGGATAAGGAGTAGTCTGTTTCACCCAAAATGCACTTAGTAAGTATTGGGAGGGAAGGCATCTGGGAAGTGGCTGCCATGCCCATAGAACCTTGGGGAAGTTGACATGATTCACAGTAACTGTGCCCCATATAAACTCTGACCAGTGAAAGTAAGGCCTGGGAATGTTATTTATTCAACAGTAAAACTTTTCTTTAAATGCTTTTCCTTGTGTTACCACTCCATGCTGATTAGACTCAGGGTTAGGGTTGAGGATAGAAGGAGTTGAGGAAGACTTCATGAAGACCCTTCCCATATTTATATTAGGTCTTGAAGGGTCATCTCTGAATCCTCATGAAGTACAAATGCCAAGACAGTTCTCCAGATCCATTGTAGAATCATCAATCCAATCCTCTTCTCCCGAGATACTTTACAAAGAATGACAGGGACTCTCTTTGTCTTCTTGGAAGAGTAAAACTATCTGGGATTTGGGGTCAAATATGAATCACTGATTAACCTTTTCCTGTAGTATATTTTCCATTGGAAAAAATAAGTGTGAAAGTTGACTTTTTAAAGGTTATTTTTCATATGATATTGTCCGTCCTCTGAAGATGTTGTTGGCTGCAGAATTTTAGTATCTATATACACATTACTCAGCATGTAAAAGTGTTTTAACAATTATATGCCTGTAAAATGACTTTATCCACTTGGTGGCTTGATATTAGTAGAAGATTGAAAATAAATTCTGTTTCTTTCCTATAGCTCATTTTTTAATAAGAAAAAGAAGAAAATAACCACCTTTATTGCTCAAGAAAGCCCTCACCCAGTTAGCTGTTGGCTGAGCCTGTACTTTTAATTTTATGTGTGATTTGGGCTTCAAAATGAGATTATAATATTGAGAATTCTAATTTCTGATCTAGAAACACATTATTATATCAGAGATAATCTTAAGGGTCAAGCAATGTCCTCTGAGTTCTTTTCCAGTGCTGATTGTTGTTTTGATCTCATCTTTAAGTACAATACTTTGTTCCACAGAACCAGATAAGAGCCTATATAGTATGTTATGAGGCTCTGTTATGTTGTTATGCTATGTTATGTTACCATTTAGTCTATGCTGTAAACTATGTAGACAATTCATCCATAAAGATCCGTCAGTCATTATACCTAGCTCAAGACCAAATCCTTCAAGCCCTTACTTCAACAAACATTTAAGAGTCTGTCATACACCAAGTAGAGTCATGTGCTTTTCGAAAACAGAAAGGAAGGTCCACAAATTTGAAAATATTCAGAGCATTATTCTTGTGGTAGTACAGAACCAGAAGCAAGATGGATGTCTGTCAATTGGGGAATGGCCTAAAAATTACAGTATATGAATGTACCACAATATGATTGTAACATAGGAAATTATGGCTATGAAATTTTTAGAGAAGCTTAGGAAGATTTTTTATTATCTCTAGCTGAACTATATAAGCAAAAAGAGAATAACTTACCAATAATCACAATAATATGAGAAATCCTTGAAAGATAGCATATCTTTGATCAATATCATCACTAATTGTGACTTTAGAAAACACATACAGAAGCATGCCTCCCTCCTTTCAAAAGAGAGGTAGTAAAAAATATAGGCACAGAAACCAGAAGAACATGGTACACACCAGCAAAAATATTAGGTGATGATCAACTATAGCTTTATTCATCTCAGAAGTACAGTAATTAAAGATAATTCTAAAAGACTTGAGATAGAAAATACCATCCATATCCAGAAGGAACTATGGAATCTAAATACTGACTAAAGTTTACTATCTTCAATTTTTTAAAATTGTCTTAGGTATCATTTTTCCCTCTAATAGTTCTGATTCTTCTTTCACAACATGATTAATATCGATTTTTGTTTAGCATAGCTTCATATGTATAGCCTATAATAGATTGCTTTCTGACAGGGGAAGAGGGTAGGGAAATGAGGAAGACAGAAAATGTGAAACTCAAAATCTTGCAAAAAAAGGATTGTTTAAAACAACTATTGCATGTAGTTGGAAAAAATAATAAATATTTTAACAAAATACAAAAGATGCAGAATGAAGTATATGATGACATAGAAAGACAAGTTAACTTGTTTGGCTTGTTTGGCTCAATTATACTTCATTGCTACAAAGGAGGAACATTTGCTATTTGATTATGGCAGATGATCTGTTATAACTCGCTTTACACTAGGTTAAGGATTTAACTGAAAGGATAAAGTAAAATAGAATGAAAAAGAAAACATCACAAAGAAATTGGTTAAATTTTAATTTTTTTCACAAATACGTGAAAAAGTAGTTTTCAGCATCCATTATTTGTATTTATATAATAGTGTTTAATATATTTTCCATATTAGCTATGCTCTGAAAGAAGAATTATAGTTAAGGGGGAAAACCATGAAAAAGAAAGAAAAAATATAATATACTTTCCTCTGTATTCAGATTCCATAGTTACTGGGGTTTTTGTTTGGTTTTTCTTCTTTCTGGATAAGAATGATATTTTCCCTAACAAGTCCCTCAGAATTGTCTTTGATCACTGAATGTTAAGAGGAACTTCATCCATCATAGTCGATCCATCTCACAGTAGTATTCTTAATGTATACATTGTTCTCCATTTCAAATCCCTAACAGTTTGTACAAGTCTTTCCAGGCTTTCCTAAAGTTGGCCTGCTCATGATTTCTTACAGAGCAGTAGAAATCCACAACATTCATATACCATAACTTGTTCAGTCACACCCCAATTTATGGCCATTCCCTCAATTTCCAATTATTTGCCACTTCAAAAAAGAACTTCTATAAATATCCTTCCCTAAAAAAAATTTTGTATATATGTCTTTTTTCCTTTTTTATGATCTCTTTGGGATACAAACCTTGTAGAGGTATAACTGGATCATGGAATATGTAAGTTTTATTGCCTTTGGGTGTGGTTCCAAATTGCTCTCCAGAAAGGTTGAATCGATTCACAAATCCACAAACAATGCATTAGTGTCCCAGTTTTCCCTTTATAATATTGGTCATTTTTTTGTCATCTTAGTAAGTCTGATAGATATGAGGTGGTAGTCAAAATCATTCATTTTGCAGTTTATAATATTCTCTCTTTCCTATTTGGTCATCACTTTCTATAGAGCTGACAGACTACTTTTTGTTCTCTTAATTGATCTATGGACCCACCCTTTATATTTAAATCCTGTCCCCATTTTGGATGTGAGATATGGTCTGTAGCTAGTTTTTGCTATACTACTTTCCCATTTTCCCTGCAGTTTTGTCAAATAGTGAGTTCTTATCCCAGTGTATCAAACAGTAGACTACTATAGTCATTTACTGCTTTTTTCTTTTGTACCTACTATATTTCCCCATATATAAGGCACAACAGTTTTTGAAAAATTGGGGGTCTAAAAGCTGGGAGTGTCTTACACAGTGGTTGCAGATTATTTTTTACTTGAATTTCCCTCTTTTTCGCACTTGTCTTTGTGCTCATTGTTTTGCATTTGCTACCAATATATTAGGCTACATTTTGTCATGTTCTGCCCAGAAATGGCTCAGAAAAGATTTTTGAACAGTGCTGAATTCAAGTTAAAAGTAATCCAGTTTGCAAAAGTGAATGGAAATCATCCTGCTGAACCTAAGGTTGGACCAACAGTAAACAATCCAAGACTGGCTATGGGAAGGAGAAACCCTATTGAAAACTCTGCCATGGCAGAGGAAAGTCATGAGAAGAAAATCAGCCAAATGGCATGAGTTAGAGAGGGAACTGAAGAGATGGATGGAAGAGCAAAAAGCCATTGGAATTCCAGTGTCCACAAAGATGGGTCAGCATGAGTCAAGAAGAATTGCTGATGAAAAAGAAGTTACTAATCTCAAAAGACACAATGTGTGCTTCAGGTTCATAAAATGGAATGGACTAAATATGTGTTCATGCATCAGACTTGCCTAAAAGATATCTGAAAGCTTATGAACAGAACTGAATTTCATGATGAATAAAACTTGAGTTCAATAATTTCATATAATACTTTTTTTCAAATTTAGGACACCAAAATTAAGAAGCATCTGGGGCAGCTAGGTGGCATAGTGGATAGATCACCAGCCCTGGAGTCAGGAGGACCTGAGTTCAAATCCGATCTCAGACACGTAACAATTACCTAGCTGTGTGACCTTTGGCAAGTTACTTAACCCCATTGCCTTTCAAAAACTAAAAAAAAAAATTAAGATGCATCTTATACATGTGAGTGTCTTATACATGAGGGAAATATGGTAATCTATTGCATTTCTCTATTTCTTAACCAGTACTAGGAAGTTTTGATGACTACAACTTTATTATAATAGATCTAGATATAGTATAATTAGGCTACCTTCCCTTGAATTTTTTTCACTAATTCCCTCAATATTCTTGACCTTTTGTTGTTCCAGATGAATTTTGTTGCTATTTTTCTCACTCTGTAAAACAGATTTTTTTTGATCATTTGATTAATGTGGCACTGAATAAGTAATTTAATTTATAAAAATTGTCATTTTTATTACATTAGTTTGGCCTACTCATGAGCAACTGACATTTTCTCCAATTGTTTAGATCTGACTTTTTATTTTTTTCTGGGAAAATTTTTTTGTTATTGTTTTTATATCATTTCTAAATTTGTCTTAGCAATAGATTCCCAAGCATTTAAAGTTGTCTATAGTTACTTTAAAGGGAATTTCTCTGTCACTTGCTGTTGGGTTTGTTTCTCATTTATGGAAATGATGATGATTTATATGGGTTTATATTATATCCTGTTACTTTGGTAAAGCTGTTAATTCTTTCAAGTGATTTTTAGTTGATTCTCTAGGGTTCTCTTAATATATCATCATATCATCTGCAAAGAGTGAAAGTTTGTTTCCTCATTGCCTATTCTAATTCAATTTCTTTTTCTTTTTGCTAAAGCTAACATTTCTAATACAATATTGAATAATAGTAGTGATAATGGACAGCCTTGTTTCATTCCAATCTTTTTGAAAAAGCTGCTAGTTTTTATCTATTACATAATTTACTGCTTATCATTTTAAAGAAAACTCTATGCCTATGTTTTTAATAGGAACAGGTGCTGTGCTTTGCCAAAGGCTTTTTCAGCATCTATTGAGATAATTATATGATGTCTGTTAATTTTTTTATTGATTTGGTCAATTATATTGATTGTTTTCCTAGTTTTAAACTATCCTTGCATTCCTGGTATAAATACTATCTGATCATGGTATATTTATCCTAGTAAGAACTTATTGTAATCTCTTTGCTAAAAATTTTATGTAAAATTTTGCACCAATATTTTTTAGGGAGATTAGGTCTATAAATTTGCTTTGTTTTGACTTTTCCTGATTTCAATATCAGCAACATGTTGGTGTCATAAAAGGAATCTGGCAGAACTCCTACTTCACCTACTTTTTTAAATACTATAAATATATAGTAGAATTCCCTTGTAAATTCTTCTAGTCCTGGAAATGTTCTTAGGACCTTTCTTGATTGCTTCTTCAATTTCCTTTTCAGAAATGAGGTTATTTCCTCTTCTGTTAATCTGGGCAGTATATATTTTTGCAAATATTCAATTCATTTCACTTAAAGTGGCAGATTTATTGGCATACATTTGGGCAAAATAGGTCCAAATTATTGCTTTAATTTCCTTCTCATTAGTGGTGAATTCACCTTTTTTGATACTGGTAATTTGATTTTCTTTTTTTTTTAAAAAAAAATCAGATTAAAAGTTTAATTTTTTGCATTTACAGAATTAGAAATTCTGAAAAATCAAAGGAGAAATTAACACAATTAAAAGTAAGAAAAATATGGAACTAACTCTTCTATTTATTCATTAGTTCCATATTTTTCTTACTTTTAATTGTGTTAATTTCTCCTTTGATTTTTCAGAATTTCTAATTTTGTATTTTACTTGGGGATTTTTAATTAGTTCTTTTTTGGGTTTTTTTGGTTGTATGCCTCTTTCTCTATTTTATTCATATAAGCATGTAGAAATATAAAATTTCCTCTATTAACTGTTTTGGCTACATCCCACAAGTTTTGGCATGATATTATCATCATTGGCATTGTCTTGAATTAATTAGTTAATTATTTCTATGATTTGTTATTTGATCCACTCATTTTTAAAAAATTTTTCAAATTAGTAACCAATTAATTTTTAGTTTATCTTTCCACAGTCCTTTATTACATATAATTTTTATTGCATCATAATCCAAAAAAGGATGTATTTAATAATTCTACTTTTTCTGCACTTGATTATGAGATTTTTATGCCTTAATTCATGGTCCATTTTTGTGTAGACGCTATGTACCAGAGATATGTAGGAATAATCCTTTCTGTTTCCATTCAGTTTTCTCCAGAAGTACATCATATCTAATTTTCCTAAAGTTTTATTTACTTCCTTAACTTTCTCCTTGATTATTTTGTGGTTAAATTCATCTAATTTTGAAAGAGGAAGGTAGAAATCCCCCAGGAGTATAGTTTTGTTTTCTATGTCTTCCTTTAATTCATTTAGCTTCTCCTCTTAGAAATTTACATACTGAGGGACAACTTGGGTGATAGAGTGGATAGAGCAACAACCCAGGAGTTAGGAAGACTTGAATTCAAATGCCCACTCAGACATATAATACTTACTTAGCTATGTGACCTTGGGCAAATCACTTAACCCCATTGCCTAGCAAAAATCACAAAAAAATAATTTGAATGCTATACTACTTAGAGCATGTATATTTAATGTGGATATTACTTCATTGTCTATGGAATCATTTATAATGTTTCCTTCTTAGTTTCCTTCTTCATCCCTTTTAAACAGATCTATTTTTGCTTTTGCTTTGTCTGAGATTAGGATCACTATCCCTGATTTTTTTTTGCATTAATGCCCCAATCTTCCCACAATCTCTCCAGTACTGATTATTTTACCTTTTCTCAACTTATCCAATCTAATAGGTATGAGGTGATACCTCAGAGTTGTTTTAATTTGCATTTCTCTAATCAGTAATGATTTGGATCATTTTTCATAAAAAATATTTTATAGTTTCAATTTCTTCATTTGAAAACTGTCTTTTAATATCCTTTGAGCATTAATTAATTGGGGAACAACTTGAAACCCTATAAATTTTATTCATATAAACATTTAGAGATATAAGATTTTCCCTTAAAATTGTCTTGGTTGCATTTTATAAATTTTGGTATGCTGTCTCATTGTTATCATTTTCTTGTATATAATTATTGATTATTTCTAAGAATTCCTGTTTGATCCATTTATTATTTAAAATTAAAGTTATTTAGTTTCCAATTAATTTGGGGGTAATCTTTTCATGACCTTTATTGCATGTCATTTTTATTGAATCATAGTCTAAACAGTATGCATTTATTATTTCTGCCTTCCTGCATTTGATTATAAGGTTTTTAATGTCCTAGTATACAGTCAGTTTTGATATAAGTGCCATGTACTGCAGAGAAAAAGGTATGTTCTTAATATCCCCTTTAAGTTTTCTCCAGAGGTCTATCACAGCTAAGTTTTCTAAGATTTATTCACCTTCTTCACTTCCTTCTTGTTTATTTTGTGGTTAGATTTATCTAGGTCTGTGAGAGAGAGAGAGAGAGGTTGGAGTCCCCTATTATTTAGGTTTTGCAGTCTATGTCTCCTTGTAATTCACTCCACTTTTCCTCTAGAAATTTGGATGCTATTCCACTAGGTGCATAGATGTTTAATAATGATATAGCTTCATTACCTATGGTGTCTTTTAAGAAGATGTAGTTTCCTTTTAGTGAGATCAATATTTGCTTTTGCATCACCCCTGATATTTTTACTTCAGCTGAAGCATAATGTATTTTGCTCCATACTTTTACTTTTACCCTGTGTGTATTACTCTGCTTCAAATGTATTTCTTGTAAACAGCATATTGTAGGATTCTGGTTTTTAATCCATTTGACTATCTGGTTCTCTTTTATAGGAGAGCTCATCCCATTCACATTTACAATTAAGATTACTAATTCTGTATGTCCCTCCATGCCATCTTTCCCCATTTATATTTTTCTCTTTTCTTTCCTCTTATTTCTCCTCACCAAAGTTTTACTCCCTTCCCCTTTAACTTTTCTTTCAAAATTTACCTTTATCTTTACGTATACCTTCACCTCCCCTATTTTCAGTTCCTTCTTCACCTTTCTTTTCCTTCCCTTCCCCACACTTCCCTGTAGAATAGGGTAGATTTTTAAACCCAAATGGGAATGTATCTTATTCTCTCAGTGGGTCAAATCTATTGAATAGAATTTAATCCCTTCTTTCCTTCTAATATAATAGATCTTTTGTCTCTTCATTTGGTGTTATTTATCAATAGAAATACTATCAATCAAGTACCATCGATCAAAACTTAATTAATTGATTGCCTGATTGTTTGATAAGCTCAAAATACTATCAAAGTACAACCACAGATACAGTCTGAAGGTCTCTCTTAAGAACTTTACAATCACCATCTTTATCCAGATAAAGAGCCTTGGAGTTTGAACAAAGTTCAAGGACTATTCCCTTTAATTTAGAAAAAAACATATCTTATTGTCTGATCTTGTTATCTCTTATACTTTTTGTTTCTTCCTTAAGGATGTGATTTCTCTCTCATCACACTCAATTTGGATCAATGTACAACATGGAAACAAAATAAAGACTGACAGATTGCTTTCCGTGGGGGGGGGGGGAGTAAGATTGGGAGAAAAATTGTAAAACTCAAATAAATAAAATCTTTAATAAAAAAAGAGAGAGAATTTTATAATTGATTGTAAGCTATGGGAGACACTGACTCAGGACTGCCCAAGAGGATTCTCTAAACAAGGGGAGTGCTAAGCTTTGTGAGCAAAGTAGAATTAAAGTAGGTCAAAGGAAACTAAAATAAATCTATTTAGAGTAAATGCTCCAGATTTTTTTTGTCTCAAATATAGTGATGTTATCTTGGTCCTCTTCAATGGAAAGACAGAACCAACCATATCCATATCCCCTAAATCCAATCTCTTCAATTATATTCAACCCTTTTAAATATCCTAAGAGAAATACAATTCCCAAGAGGTACAAGTATTATAACTTCCATTGCAGGGTTGTATACAATTTGATCATCTTGACTAACATTTGCTATGTTTTGTTTTGTTTTGTTTTGTTTCTTCCCCCTTTTGTTTGCCCTTTAATACATCTCTTGAATCATGTATTTGGAGACTGAATTCTCTTTTCAGTTCTAGTCCTTTTATCAGGAAATTTTAGAAGTCCTCTATTTCATTAAACATCCATATTTTCCCCTGACAGAATATGATGAATTTTACAGGGTAGTAAATTCTTGGTTGTAATCCAGGGTCCTTTACCCTCTGATATATGTATTCCAGGTCTTACAGTCCTTCAGTGTTGAAGTTGATAAGTCCTGTGTAGTCTAGTCTGATTGTGTTTTCTTTTTTTTTTAATCACATAAAAGTTTATTTTAAAATAAGAAACATGAAAGGAACAATAGAATTAGGGAATAGAAATTCAGGGACCATTTGTGCAACAGCCCCACCCAAACTGGACTGGTTCCAGGGTATGCTTTCAGTTGTATGTGTAGTCCTAGGAGACCCAAGTGGGAAGGGTGAAGCCCCAAGATTGGGGAGGGAAAGAGAAACAAATAAGCAAGAGTAGGGAGGGGAGGGGGATGGAAGAAAAGTGAGGTGATAAAAATTCACATGCTGTCTTTTACAGGTGCTTATCAAATCGTGTACTTGTCCCACTTTTTCTCTGGGTCATAGGGTTCCCAGCGGCTGGCTGGAAAAATATGCTTGTTCTTCTCATACCAGCCCCTTAGCACCACCTTTCCTGCATGTGACTCATCTTTCTCTACTGCGGCATCACTGAGCAGCCGAACATCATCATGGACATCAAAGGTAAAGAGTGGGCCACTCTTCCCTCTGGCCTTGGTGACGATAAAGTCATAGAAGCTGTGATGATGGGGGATAATCAGATCCTCCTTGATGTACATGAGTTGCTCCACTCCTGCAGACCTTAGCTCACTGAAATCTTTGCACAGGATCTCCAAGGCCTTTTGCAGAAACTGTTGCATTGTGCTCCCCTTCTTCATCTTGACGGTCCTTCGGTGCCCAGAGCCATCCCACTAACTAAAGGTAATTTCAGTCTCTTCACTCTTGATTTTCTCCTGCTTGGCCTCCCATTCCTGCCGAAGTTCTTCTCGGAGCCTATTTTCCTCTTCCTCTCGGTCACGATCAGGAAGAAAGCTTGTGTCCACATCTGGGTTCTTTCCTAATTTTCTCTTCTTTGAGGGGATCTCTTCCCGTTCAAGATCTTCTTCATCCAAATCTTCCTCCTCTTCTTCCTCATCCAAGGTGAAGGACAGGCTAGAGATCTTCCGCTTCTCTTCCTTCTTGCGCTCCTTTTCTCGAAGTTTCTGTAGTTTTAGTTGAAGTTCTTTGGACTGTTCCTTTTTAGCCAGCTGCTTTTCCCGCTCCTTCACCAAGGCTTCCTGCTTGGCCTTCATGTCATTCAGGGTTACAAAGACCCACAGTGCTGGACTTGAGCTCAGCCTCGACTGCATCATAATGAGCTGAGAATTTCTTGTCAATGTTTGACTTCATGATGTTCTCCTCGGTGATGCGTTGCTTCATCTGCTCCATCTGCTCCCGCTGCTTCTCCCGCTTCTTCATGAGGTGCCTGGCGCGGCCCGCCTCGCTGGCAGCCCCCTTGGTACTGAGCCATGGGGGTGGCAGTGGTGGGCTCGGGGCCCGGCCGGGGCGCTAGAGGAAGGGCTGGTCTCCCCCGCGCAGGCAGTCGGGCTCGCGCGGTGCCACTCTGATTGTGTTTTCTTTTATTTAAATTGCTTCCTTTTTGCTGCTTGCAGTATTTTCTCCTTTGAGAATTATAGAATTGGCTATGATAGCCCTTGGAGGTTTAACCTGGGATTTTTTCTTGGAAGTTTTGTGTATTCTTTCAGTGGCTATTTTGTCTTCTTGTCTTGCTCTAGCAGATTTGGACAGTTTTCTCCAATAATTTCTTGAAAGATGTTTTTCAGGTTCTTTTTTTTTTATCTAAGCTTTCTAGGAGTCCAGTAATTCATAAATTATCTCTCCTGTATCTATTTTTCAGGTCATTTCTTTTTCATAAATGGTACTTTATATTTTTCCTTCAATCTTGTCAGTCTTTTTACTTTGATGGCATTTTGTAATCTCATATATTCATTGATTTATATTTGTCCAATTGTAATTTTTAGGGTGTTATTTTGTGTTTTTTTCCAGTTGGTCAATTTTATTTTTTGAAGAGTTACATTCTTTATCCAGTTAATTATTTTTGCTTTTTAAAATCTATTTATTTATTCTCATCCACTTGTATATCCATATTTCCTCCTTTCCCACCCCCCTCCCCTCAACAGGGAACAGTCAGGTTAGCATTTTACATACATATTTTGTTAAACACATTTATAAATTAGTAATTTTGAGCATGTGGATTTGAGCATGAGGATTAAGGGGAAAAGATAAATAGGAGATAATTTTTATAAAATGTTCACCAAATTCAGAAGGGTTGTTTTATTTTTCCTGTGTGTTTTGTTTTGTTCTGTTTTCTTCCTTTGGTTAGAGATAGTATAGTCCATAACCAGTGAAATACATATGTCCTAGCTCTCTGAACTGCTGAGAGGAGCTGTTTCCATCAAGGTTGATCATCTCACAGTGTTGTTGTAAATGTGTACATTGTTCTCTTGCTTCTGTTCTCTTTGCTCAGCATCAGATCCTGTAAGTCATTGCATGCTTCTCTAGAGTCTGACCATTTATGGTTTCTTATAGAACAATAATATTCCATAATATTCTTGTATATAACTTGTTTAACCATTCCCCAATTGATAGGCATCCCCTCAGTTTTTAATTCTTTGCCACTATAAAGAGAGCTGCTTTGAATATTTTGGAACATGCAGTATTTTCCCCATATTTTTACAATTTCTTCTGGATATAGTTCTAGAATTGGAATTGCTTGATTAAAGGGTATGAATAGTTTTATTGTTTTTGGTTATTTTAACTTTTAAAGGAGTTGATTTCTATGGTAAATGTTTCATAATTTTCCTGCATGACTCATTTCTTTTTTCCATTTTTCTTCTCTCTCCTTTCATTTTTAAATTCTTTTGTAAGTTCTTCTATGAATTTTTGGATTTGAGTCCAATTCATAGATTCTTTTAAGACTTCCTCTGTGGGTAATTTTTCACTCTTTTCCTCTCCCAAAGTGGCATTGTTATCATCTTTATCTGCATAGTAGCTTTCTATAGCAAGTGCTCTTTTAGCTTTTTTGCTTATCTTGAAATGTCTGATCTCTAATCCTGGGGTATAGACCCAAGGTTTTTATGATGGTGCTGGGTTCTGACCCTTGATTTGTCATTAGCCAAGATATTGCCTATGCAGTCCAAGAATTGCCTTTTCAGAGGTTTTTTCCCTCCTCTATGTCAAGGTTCTACCTTTGCAGTGGTTTGTTCCCAAGCCAGTATTTTCTTTTGCCCTAGTCTTCTCTGGATCTAATCTTTGTTTAGTGTTGGGTCCCTCCCTGCTGGGTTGCTGTCTAGCTAGCAAGACTACACTGTTGTCAAACTGTTGGAACCTGGACTGCACTACTGGCTTTCCCATTCTCCCAGCTAGCTAGGCTTTGTTTCTCTCTTTCCCATAAAGAGACAAATCTTCAATGAAGATCCTCCATGATGTCTACCATTGAAAACTTCTGTGGATCTTGTCTTTTTTTGGTGGGATCTATAGCTTTAATGTCAGTGCAATGGCTTCATTTAGTTTTGTGTAGGGAAAAGTTGCAGGAGCAGGCTAGCTTCATACCAACATCTTGACTCCATGGAAGATAAATTTCTAAACCCAATTGGAACTATATGTTACTACCTCTTTCAGTGAAGTCTGTTGAGAGTAGGATTTACTTAGTGCTCAAATTTTCCCTTCTTTCCCTCTACTATAATATATCCTTTCTGCCTCTTCATGTGAGGTTATTTATGCTCTAATGCCTTGCATTCTTCTTTTCATGTCTTAATTGTTTTATACCTGTCTTGTTCTCATATATTCTATCAAGCTATATTTCTTTTATCTAAGTTGAAAGAAGTACAATTGTCAAGGGCTGATTGATTGATTGATTTATAAGTATCATTACCTCATAATCACTTTCTGCCCACAGACTCTGTCCAAGTATACTTCCTTTAACTGTCCCATTAGAAATATAATCTTCAAAAGACATAAGCATCATCAAAATATGAACAAGTTATACACACACACATGCTCTTTCCAAGTATACTCCCTGCAATTATCCCTATAGAAATGCCACCTTCCTGATGTAAAATATCATGTAAAGCAACATCACTGTCCCAATAGAAATATTATCTTTATGAGCTAAACTATCTGCTAAGACATTATCATTTTCATGATCAGTCTAGACTCATAACCTCATAACCTCTGTTTATGTAGGTTTCTTTTAGCTATCCTAAGAGAAATATAATTCTTAAGAGGTTCAAGTATTATCTTCCTATGTAGAGGTATACATAGTTTAATATTATTGACTAACATTTTTCCCCTTTCCATTACCTTTTATTTTGGTCTTTTTTTTTAGGTTTTTGCAAGGCAAACAGGGTTAAGTGGCTTGCCCAAGGCCACACAGCTAGGTAATTATTAAGTGTCTGAGACCGGATTTGAACCCAGGTACTCCTGACTCCAGGGCTGGTGCTTTATCCACTATGCCACCTAGCTGCCCCTCCATTACCTTTTTATGAAGGTCTCTTCAGTCTTGGTATCTTGAATCTTGCATTTGAAAATCAAATTTTATGTTTAGCTCTGTTCTTTTTTAAAGGTAAGATTAAAAAAATCATTGAAAATCCATCTTTTCCCCAAAAGAATATGCTGAATTTTGCATGATAGTTGTAGAATGGTTGCAGTTCAAGCTCCTTTTGTCCTTCGGATTATCATATTCCAAACCTTTTGAACCTTTAATGTTGTAGCTCTTAAGTCCTGTGTAATATTAATTGTGACTCCCTGGTATTTAAATTGCTTTTTTTTAACTACTGACAGTATTTTCTCCTTTAGTTGAGAATTTGGAAATTTGGCTTCAATATGCCTTTGAGTTTTAATTCCGAGCTCTCTTTCTGGGGGTGATCAATGGAATCTTTCATGGACCATTTTGTCTTCTTATTCTAGGATATTAGGATAGTATTGCGTAATAATTTTCTGAACATATTACACACGCTCTTTTTTTCTGATTATGACTTTCAGATAGATCAATAATTTACAAATTATCTCTCCTGTATCTATTTTGCAAGTCAGCCATTTTCCCTAAGAGGCACTTTATATTGTCTTCTATTTTTTCAACCTTTTGATTTTGAGTCAGGGAATCTTGGTTTCTCATACAAGCATTAGTTTCCATTTGGTCCAATTATAGTTTTTAGGATTTTATTTTCTTCAGTTAGCTTTTTGATGAGTTGATTCTTGTTCCAGTTGTATAATTTTACTTTTTGATGAGTTGTATTCCTTGTCCAGTTGATCATTTTTCCTTTTAAAGGGGTAGTTTTCCTTTTCCGTTTGGTCATTTTTTTCTTTTAAAGGAATTGATATTTTTGTTTTATCATTTAGTCACTTTTACTTTTAAAGGTATTATTTAATTTAGTAAATTTTTCATGACTGTTGTGTATGGTTCCCATTTTCCCTCCATTTTTCTTCCTCCTCTCTTGTCTAGTTTTTAAAATCTTTTTTTTTTGTGTGCTCTTACAAAATTAAACCAATTCATAAACTCATTTGAGGCTTTACATTTAGTCAGTTTTTCCCACTGATTTTCTCTTCTGAGATGGTGTTTTATGGTCCTTAAAGGAAATTTCTATGGTTAGCACATTTGGGGGGGGGGTAATACATTTTGATAGTTGAGTGGTGGTCCTGGGGTATAGCCCCAAACTTTTTGTGCTGGGACCAGGAATCTAGCAACCTTTCTTCTTGCCAAGGTGTTTTTTATGATTTGTTTTGAGTGCTAGCAGTTTGTTAGGGTGGCCCAACCCAGTCCCACCTATTTCATTAGCATTCCTGGGCTTGAACTTTAGCTTCTCGTTTTTGGGATACTCAATGCTGGCCCTCTGTATCACTGACTTGATGAACCAGACCTGAGCTACACTGTGGCTAAGAGCTTCCTTTTAGCTTCCTAGCTCTCCCACTTATGCTGGGTTTATACTCTTGTTTTACCCATTTGAGACTGACCTTTTCCAAAATTCCTCCTCAATATCTTGAGTTAAGAATTTGTTTCACTCTGGTTTTTTTGTTTGTTTGTTTTTGTGGAATCTGTCACTTTAGGGTCTGTGTAGAGATTTCATTAAAAGTTGTTTCATGGGGTAGCTAGATGGTACAGTGGATAGAGCACTGGTCCTGGAGTCAGGAAGACCTGAGTTCAAATCCAGCCTCAAACACTTAATAATAACCTAGCTTTGTGATCTTGGACAAATCACTTAATTCCATTGCCTTGCAAAAAAAAAAACTAAAAAAAACTAAAAAAAAGTTGTTTCAGGAAGAGTTCCAGAAGTTCCTTAATTTTAACACCACCACCATCTTGGATCCACTCAGAAAATCCTGAATAAAATTCTGATTCTTAGAAAAACATAAAATTTTACCAATACCTCAAGTCACAGTATAGCATTCATGTCCCTCCCCTTACTACTCAGAGGTCAAAGGAATTGTCGGTCAGTCAATAAGCAGCTAGAATACCAGTGGGTAGAACACTGGCCCTGTAGTCAGGAAGATCTGAGTTCAAATCCAGCCTCAGACACTGGAGTCTGTGTGACCTTGGTTAAATCCTGATTGCCACATATTAAAGATCATCTCCATTAGCCCTGATTCATATCTGGTCACTGGACCAAGATGGCTCTGGAAGAGAAAATTAGGTTGGTAACTTAGCACAACACTCCCTCACTCAAATCCAGTTCATGTGCATGTCATGGCATCATCACTGATGTAATAGTCTTCTTTGAGAATGAAGGACAAAGATCATTAAGTGCCTGTTATGGGCAAGGTACTATACTAAGCTGCTGGAAAGAAAAGAGAAAAGATAGTCATTTCTCTCAGGGAACTTAGAATCTAATGGAGGAGAGGAAAATGCAAACAAGCTATATGTTGTATAAATAGGAAATAATCAACAAAGTAAAATTACCAGTAATAAGAGAGATTAAGAAAACTTCATATGGGAAGAGGAATTTTTCTGGGACTTAAAGGAAGCTAGGGAATCCAAGAGGTAGAGATAAAGAGAGAGAGAATTCCATATATGGAGGACATCCAGTGAAAATACTCAAAATTGTATGTCAATAATAAAAGACAAGAATCGAGAAAGTAAGACTGCAATGAAAATTGATGATAAAACAGCAAATAAAATCCTCCAAATGTAGCAACTATCAAGATCAGAGAGATAAAAAGGCTTACCAAGGCAGATTGATAGCTATCTCCTTCTACCAGTTCCAGTTGTTGAATATATTCCTCTTGCTCTGGAATGAGCCAGTCAAAGTAAGAAGCAATCAGTGGACCCTTCCAGAAATAGGACACCAATCAGAAATACACTTTCCTTCAGATGTTTCAAATCATACTGAACAGGAAGTTAAAACTTTATACTGTGAAAGTCCTAGATCGTGAATTCCTAAGTCCACTTAAAGAATGGCCTTAATGATATTAGAGTTGCTGCCTCCATCCATTCCTCTACCCTTAAATCTCTTGAGGACCTCTAACTGTTTTCCTTCTCCAGTTCCTTATACTTCGTGTAGGACTCATCAGAAGTGGAGTTCCACTTTGAATTTCTCTCCTAGACTCATTAAACTGACTTTTAAAGATCATTTAAATATGTAGCTTATAATTCACACAGCTAACCTTAGTAAGTGATTAACTCACTCTGTGTATGTGTGGGTATGGAGTTCCATGAGAGACTAATTTCCTTTTAGTGGGATAGGAGGAGAACTGGAGTTAGAGATATAAGAAGTTATGCTGGCTTGCTATAATAATTCAATAAAAGATTTATTACTTCCTTGTGGGTCTTGATACAATGGATACAAATACTGAGATGGATACTGGGAAGTGTTTAAAGCCATTGGGGGGTACTTGGATTTTCAGTCATACTTTCCTGAAAGATCCTCAAATTTCCCCTAAAATTTCAATCTCAGATTTACATTGCTAATGACAACTCCATTTGAAAGCTTTTTCCCCTTCCTTGAGAACTGTCAATCTAAAAGGTTTAAAAAACAAAACTGTATCCCTGAATCTGTAATTGATAAAGCTAACTCTTTTCTAAGCAGCTTTTTATGGTTTCAACTAAAATGCAAGCTAAACTGAATTCTATAATGGACTATACTTCATAATAATTGTAGTATATTTGTATGCAAATAGCTGAACTGCATCTCTCAATTTCAGACTCTGGCTGTGAAGTCACATCAGCTTGGGGTATATCCTAATGAAGCATATGATATAATGGATAAGAAGGTAAGGAAAATTCAGACATTAATTCCCAGGCTTGGAAATTCACCATCTTCCTTTGGAGCCCAAGTCAAATGGTGCTAGAAGCCATAAGAGAAAATGAATTGGGTGGTAAATGCAGAATAAATATAGAATGAGTGCATAGTAGTTTACCAAGGAGAATACACTCACCACTGGGAGATTCAGTAAGATTTACTATAGAATGTAACCCTTGAGCTGAATTTTGAATGGGGGATTCCGAAAGGCAGAAGGTATGCATTCTAGATGTGGGAGACAACCAGTGCAAAGGAATGGAAATGGGAAACAGCATACCATATGTGCAGAATAGCAAGTAGTTCATTCTCATTGGTATCCTTGTGCTGTTGGGGGAAATGGGAGGTAAGAAATAGCATTCAAGGAATGTAGAAAGACATCATGGCCCCCCACCATGCCCCACATGGAAATGTTTATTTTGTCATTAACTTATCAGTGTTAGGATATTTTCATATTATATTATTAGTGTTGGAGCAAACTTTAAAAGAGCTATGATTGACAAAGATGAACTTTTAAAGTAGAAATGCAGTGTTATATGAAGAATAGCAAAATTAATACACTTTTGAGAGAGCTATGAATTTGTCCAAAATCAACCAACCAGAGACCATAAAGAAAAACTATGATGAAAGAAGAAATCATTTATTTATCTATAGCTATACTGTTTGTGGAACATTTTCCTCACAATTATAAAAAGGGGAC
The DNA here is from genome assembly GCF_037893015.1 of Macrotis lagotis. Lineage (NCBI taxonomy): Eukaryota > Metazoa > Chordata > Mammalia > Peramelemorphia > Peramelidae > Macrotis > Macrotis lagotis. Next base: position 579,322,274 of record NC_133666.1, read on the forward strand.
AACAGAAAAACCCACCCCATTTCAAAGATAATGAGGATTGTTTTTGATGTTGATTTGCCAAGGCTCATACAATAGTGTCAGAAGCACCTCCACTTTCACATTTTCTGACTCATTTATTTTTTTCTATTGTATTGCACTGTCTTAATGTTCTTTTACAAGGTAGAATATGATCATAGATGTTGAGCTGGAAAGGATCTGAGACATAATCTAGTTTAACTCCCTCCTTTTGTAGATGAAGACCTTGAGACTTAGAGAGATCATATGACTTGCCCAAAATCATACTGGTAGGTAGGATCAAAGGCAAAATTTAAACTGAGATCCACTGACTCCAAATCCAAAGAAGAATTGAAGTTTAGTCACTTAGATGTTCTCAAAATATAAAACTGGAAAAAAAAGTTTTGCTAATAGCAAAACCCCTAGTTTCAAATAGCTATTGTTATTGTTCAGTCATTTCAATCATATCCAATACTTCATGTCACCATTTGGGGTTTTATTGGTAGAGATACTGAGGTGATTTTTCATTTCATTCACCAGCTCATTTTATAGATAGAGAAACTGAGGTAAACAGTCACATAAATAGTAAGTATCTAAGGCCACATTTGAACTCAGGAAGATGAGTCTTCCTGGCACTCTTCTCACTATACCACCTAACTGCCCCCAAGTGCCTATACAATCTATTCAGTATTTAGGTAACAAGCATAAAGAATTCATGATATTATTTCAAGGAGGCAGATTTTAATTCATAAGCATCAATGTAGGACCCTGAAGTTTTTTCTTAAGGTGGCTTAACTCTATTCATCTCAGATTAAAGCAATTCTGCTGGGAAGTTCATTTATCTGTGATTCTTCAGTTGGTTCTTTTCCACAGCTCAACTCTTAAGTGCCAAGACTAATTTCCCTTGAATCTATTATCTCTAGTCATTTTTCAAAGCTGGCTCAATCTTCTTTGCTCAGTACTTAATACTATCTTCTACTGGATAAATGCTTCCCATGCTTGATGTCATGGATGGTAGGGAAGAATGAGATAAACTTTCCTCCTTCCCCCAACTTCCCTAATTGGTTCATGGTTGTAGAGGCCCAGAGGTCACAATCCACTGAACTGCTTCTTCAACCATCCCTGGAGTTGGTAAGCTAACTTTTTTAAAGACCTTTGCCAGGTCTTGACAAGCTTGCTCTCCAGTTCCAGCATAGAGAATCTCTTCATACTTCATCTCAGAGAAATAAGCCATAGACACATTTTTAGACTTTAATCCATTAACACCTTTGCTCTAGGACTACCCCTTCTGTGATTATTTGAGCTAGATTGAGGGGGAACCTATTCCACTCAACTCCTACATAAGGTTAACTAGAAACGAAAAGATAAAAGGTAAAGCCTACCTTTCAAATGTAGAATGAATTATCCAATCCTATGTTCTATTAGTATAGTCTTTGAGGAACTGGTATCACCTTCAACCCACTAGAATCATCAGCATGGGACTGCTGGAGAATTTTGTTATTAACAAAGGAAAGTTCAAATTCATATAGGCAGAAAAGGTACTGAGAGAAAAATCCTGAAGCTTCAACAACTAATACCAACTTCCTCCTTTACCAACCAAAATTAACTGAATACTTGGAATTGTAGAGACAACTGCTATCTTATAAAAATGTTTGCTTTTTACTTTTGATCTGCATCATATGTAAGACAATGTAGAATAGTAGGCTGAGAGCTGTCCATAGTCAAGTCAAGAAGGCTTGGCTTAAAGTTGAACTGAAACATAAGCTGTGTGACATTGGACATATCTTAGTATTTCAGACTACTCTCTAAGATTAAACTGCAGAGTAATTGCTATTCTCAATAGGCAAAAGAAAATCCTTACATTAATGAAATCTCAAGTCCAGATCAAACAAAAACAACTCCCTTGATTAGCTTCTATAAAATGGAGATGACTGGTAAGTGGAGAACTTAAAGTATGTTGGAACTTCACTACTTTATCATTTTGTCTATGGTATCATTTTACAGGTAAATTCTCCTTAAATATAAGAAAACAACTTGAAATAATGATTAAAATAGGGAGCAGGACACTGGAGTTCTATTCCCAATAGAGTTATAACTATGAAATTTTGTGAGTGGGGCAACACTCACAAATGATTGGAGAAAGTGGTTGAAAAATTTAAAAGCAACCATAATAAAGCTTAACTCAATGAATTTTTCCTTAATAGTAGTTTATTTTCCAAATTTTATTTTCCAAAAGCTTTTCCTTTGTTAATTACAAAATTCTCCAGTTAAGTCCTATGCTGATGATCTTGGTGGGTTGAAGGAATACCAGTCTCTCCAAGACTACACTAATAGAACATAGGATTGGATAATTCATAGTACATTTGAAAGGTAGGCTTTACCTTCTATCTTTTTATTTCTAGTTATCCTTTTGTAGTAGTTGAGCACAATAAGTTCCCTTTAATCTAACATCACAGAAAGCTTAGAGTTAGTTTTCAATATTCATTACTGTAAAAATTTCTCATTCCCTATCTCAACTTTTAAATCTCAATTAAACTTTTTAAAACAGAAGACCATAGAGGATCTTTGTGAGGTCAGCATTCACCTGAAATGGTACTGACAGAAGGAGGAAAAGGGCCATCTGGTGGCTTCTTATTATAACAAATTTTTTTTCCTTACTAACTAGATGCAAAGTACTGTTCTCAGCTGATGAGGACTGAAAGTGCTTTGATTATCTTGTAAATTCAGCACCCTGGACAAAGCCCTGTTCACTGTCACCCTAGTTATAGATGGTATCACCTCTGAGTGGGTTAGACCACCATAGTTATAGATGATTCTCAGCTATGCCATGATTAGTTATGTAACCTTAAATAGGTCACTTAATTACCCTGAGCTTCTTTTGCCTCATCCATGAAATGAAAGCACTAGGCTAGGTGATCTCTGCAATACCTTCCAGCTCAAAAAAGTCAATGATTCTATAAATCAAAATGGTGACTACAACTTATCCATTTTAAAAGCAATACAAGATGTACCAGTCATATCAGATTCAACATTGTAGCAAGTTATATTCTAGTTAGGGCCCTGTACACATCTCAATTATCATAGCCCCTGAATTTTCACTTCATACCATTGGGGAATGTTGACAACATAAAGAGACTCACTTACCCTCAGGGAAATGCTAGTTTATAGAGAGATATGATCCCCTGAGAGTCAAAGAACAATTCAGAACTGTGATAATGCTGAATGAGCCTTAGCCTCAACATGCAATAAAGTCAAGACCCAATTATTTTATAACAATTATACCAAGGCAAAAGAAATATTCATCTGCTTACAGATTATTGAATTATCTACCACCTCTGAACTACGTTGCCTTGGTTAGAAGAATCTGCCTTCTTAGGGACATATACCAATTCAGAACAATACCCCACCTACTAACTACGCATTCTTTTGCTAAGAATTTTGTGATAGGTCAGGGGACCCCCAATTGATTGACCTATAGATACATAAGTATCCTCTCTGAACTATTTCTTTGACTTGACTCAAACTCTTATCATTAATAGATTTTCAAATTGGGCCAGGAAAGGAAAGTCAAGGAAGGGAAGGCAAGGTAAAGTAAGAAGGAAGGGAAAAAAGGGAAGGAAGGAGGGGGGGAAAATCAAAGAAAAAGCCTAATTTAGTATAAGAAAACTAGTAAAGACTTTTTGAAGAACTTGTCAAGTGGATCAACTATCAGTGATTCATCTAAAGTGGAACATGACCTTTTTGAAGTTGCAATCACAGTGAGAAGACAAATTATTTTAAAATGTTGTTGCTATGTAGAAAAATGTTGATCAAGTGAGATAACACAAATACTATACTACTAAAGATTGGGAAAAAAGTAAATTAAACTCACTTTTCTAATTCAAGATTGTACCAAAAATGACAGAAGTACAATAGGTGAACACAAAGTATCTCGGCAACTTCATTAGTTTGAAACATATACCTCAAAAGGTGATTTTTTTTTTTTACTTTCAGTAGGACTGAAAGTTTGTCACTAGTGAGGAACTCTGTTATATATAATATATTGACAAGCAAAATTTTCTGGACTTAAAGAAATTCCAAAAAGGAGATGGAATTTTACAACATAACTTACAACATGCCACAACATTCAATGTTATAAAAACTATCTAAGATGAAAATAAATATGCTTCAATGACCAGAGAAACTGACCAATTTAACCCCCTTTGAAAATATATGGTCTATAATTGAGCAAGATTTGGAAAAAAACAGATTATTCATCAAAGATTTGTTTAACTCTCAATGTGATAAAAGTATGGTTTCCTGGTGAATAATTTAAGAATAAGTATCAAAGTCTTTGTGAATGCAATGCCAAATTATGAAAAGGGATAGTAGAAAATAGGAAGCATTGCCTATTTTAAGCTTTTTAAACATGTAAAAAGTTTATTCTAGGTCAATAAACAATTATTTCACTTTTACCCAGTTCATTTGAACATCTTTATATATGCCTACATATACATGCCTAAGAACTTTAAAAATACTCAAATTACCCTGCTTTGCTATAGTCCTGGGAGGATTCTAAACATAACCACTGAAGTGGTTTCAGCTATATGCTGGCAACCTCTCCATCCTAGTTTTAAGCTTTGTGGATTTTTAAGCTTAGGAAAAATGCCAAGTAGTAAGTTACATGGACTGAAATGGTCAGTAACATTCACAAGGAGACTGAATTCTGCCTCTCCCAGAGCTGAATTATTGCCAGTTCTCCATTATCCGCAGAAAGAGAAGGGAGCCAATGCATGTCTGTTCTCTCCTCCCAAATTAACTTTGGACTTCTTTATATGGAAATGGAGTAGAAGCTTATCCTTGCTTATTGGATTTGGCTCAGACATTTATCTCAATTTGCATTCTCTGCACAAAGTCTAGCTGAACAGTCTGAGGAGGTGACATAGGACTGTATTATGAACTGAGAGAAACTGGCAGGGGATTAAAAAGTGGTCAAAGATAATTCACAAGGATAGCTACACAGTTAGACTTATGTTCCCTTTAAATTAAGACTTTGCTCTATGAGGAGCAAGATTATAGGATCATAGATTTAGATAAATACTTAGGATTTAAGAAAATTAATTGTTATCAAGATAGTTATTGAATTTTTTTTAAATCATGGATTTCAGGGTAAAAACCAATGGCTTAAATGATCTTTAATGTATTTTAAAACTTTGACCTGAGAAAAGTTCCATAGGCTTCACCAGGCTGCCTAAGGAATCCATGACATAAGAAGGGTTAAGAAATCCTGAAATAGTTTCATCTACTCTTTTTACAAATTAGGAAACAGAGACTTAGGAAATGAAACAATTTCTCCAAATCTCAGAAATCATATGACATTCCTAAATGTGACTCTAAAAGGCAATTAGTATCTCCCAAGAATCTTAGTTATATTAACAGGATTAATCATAAATGTATCTTTTCATTAAATCTACCTGTGTTTTTTGTGTTTATCTATTGTTACTAGTTTTGGGATTATGGTCACTTCCCTGAGTGTCAGTTTCATCAATGGAAAAAAAAAGAGTTGATCTAGAGCATTAAGATCCATTTTACTCTAAGTTCTATGATCTTGGGGTCCACCAGTTTTTTTGTCTTTCTCAACTGAAAAGACCCAGTCATTTTAGACTGTCATCCTGAACTATTAATATTGGACAGGCTCTCAGAAGTCATTGATTTCAAGCTTCTACTCAGTTATGAATTCCATCTACCACTTCCCTTACAAGAGAGCATCAAGTTGTTTCAACAACCATTCCACATTCAGAGACTGTGGGTTGTTATGTAGTTCTTCTCTATATTTTAGATAAAGCAGTCTCACCTTCTACCATCATTTTCTTGTATTCTTTAGCTCTCTCCAGCTAAGTATTCCAAGGGATAATCTCACAATTCACTTCCAAATGGAAATCCTATAATTGTAAATTACTTTAGAAAAGACAAGGTGTTAGTGTTTGCATCTCCAGGACCCAGCATAGCGGCTGAAATATAGCAAACACCAAATAAATTCTATGGATGACTTGATGATAATTCTAAATTACAGTAAGTTTTCTCTAGGCAGAAATCTCAGAAGCAACTTCAAGAACCATAGAGAAGAGGCAGAAGTAGACAAATGAATGCCTAAGGGTTCCTACTTGGTATCTCAAAATATAACTTCCAAATTAGCATGAAAAAAGAAATTATTGCAAGAAATCTACAAGTCTATAATTGAAAATATAAACCTTCTATACAGTAAATCATATAATATTTATAAAGTTTTTAAAGTTTTAAAAGCTACTGTGATTACTAAAATATCAATTCATTAGATTGCATCACGGAATTCAAAATATTTTTGCTATATATTTTCAAATGAATTTGAAAAAAACATTAAACACTTCAAAGTGTAATGAAGCAATGTGATAATGTCTACAATTTTTATTAAAAAAGGTTGGGAACCATTGAGTGTTTCAGTTAACAGCTATCTATGAACTGAATTTGGCAATTTAATTGACAAACAGCTTAAGGAAGAGCTTACAGAAACAGGACCCAGAATAAATGTCATCAAAGATATCCTAGGAAGAAGGGAAAGGAACCATAAACAAACTGCCAATTTCCCAGTTTTTAATCCAAAGCCCACCCTGCTTAGATTGATTTAATAATAAATGACATATTACATTTATGTCTTGTTTTGCAAGTTTTCTAATCATTTTCATGCACAACATGTTATTTTGTGTTCCCAACATTTTTGTGAGAGAGGCAAGGATTATTATGCTCTTTTATAGATTAATCAATAATCATTTATTAAATACATACTACCTGGGGAAGCTACATTAAAGAGTTCAAATCTGCTCTCAGACACTTACTAGTTGTGTGACGCTAAGCAAATCATTTAACCCCTATTCAACTCAGTTTCCTAATTTGTAAAATGAGCTGGAGAAGGAAATGGCAACTGCTTTAATATCTTTGCCAAGAAAACCCTAAATTGCATTACATACAAATTGTGTTACAAAACAATAGCAACAACGATGCCAATCACTATCCCTAGGCACTTGGAACACAAGGACAATGATAATAATAATAATCTCTGCCCTCCATTCTAATGGAGATATGTGAAGTAACAGATATTTGCCTTGTTTGCATCACTGATGGATGAAAAGATAAGAAAAGGTTCCATATAAAAGAGAGCAACTGAGTTGAGTTTTGAAGGAAACCAGAGACTCTAAGAGACAGAAGTGAGGAAGAAATGTTTCAGATACAGGGAACAATCAATACAGAGGCACAGAGATAGAAATTTGAGTAATCTGTGTGAGGAAATGAGAATGAGAAAAAGGATTCTCAGAGAGTTTTGGTGACTAGACTATGTATAGCACGGTTTATAAATGAGATAGAAGGGAGAAGAGGACTTGTACCCGGTTTCAAGTGTTTTTCTCTAAGTCAATTAGAGCACACTATGTTATTTGACCTTCTCTCTAAGAATCTTCAATAAGGCACATTAAAATGTTTTCACATACATTATCCTTTTCCTCATTGTTCCTCTATGAAACAGTCAGGGCACCCCATTTAGCAGAAAAATAAATTGAGGTCCTTAGAGGCTAGTGTTCATGCCAAATGGTGTAACTAGCCAGTGGCAATTGCAGGCTTGTTGGTGCCACGTTAACACCTTTCCAGTTGTGTTCAGGAGCATTTATATCTTCTTTCACCAGGGAAATGCAAAAATGTCAGCTTTTCCCTGGAACCAGTTCCAGGAAGGTTGCTTCAGAGTGAGCTCATCTCTCCAAGTTTTTACTTCCAAGTTACAACTGCTTTATATTCAGAGCCCAAGCCCTATTTGAAGGTTCTCATAAAGAAAGTTGTTACATTAGAATTGAGTGAGATTGTCTGAATTGTTCCCCATCCAGGGCAATATTTTTACATTATCAACTAAATTAAAAGCCATACATTATGTTTACATGCATTATGGAAACTCATTTAGAATTCTGTTTAGCACACATTTGCAGAACATTTGCTGATTCAATGAATTGCACACTTACAAATCAGGTATAAATCTGCATTTTGTTGTAGGTAATAATTTGGAACTGGCAACCTGATAGTGTCCATTTGGTTCTGTCTTTTATTGAAGTTAAGATTCATTTCTGGACTCTCTTATCCCTTAGACCTATGAAGGTATGTAAACTGAGCTCAAGTGTATCACCTAAATCTGCAGCCTATGTGCCTATAACTTCAGAAACAAGTAAGATCAATTATCTGAGCACCCTAAAGGAAAAGTACCTGACTCTGGCCCCATTCTGCTGTGTTTCTTGAATTAGAAGCTGTGGGTAGATGCCCTAAAGAAGCAGATTTTGGTTCAAGGAAAGGAAAGGCTTCCTAAAAATTAGTGCTCTTCCCTCAAGGTCAAATGGGCTGCCTAGGTTAAAAGTTCCCCATCATAAGAAACCTTGTAGTGAAGGTTAAGTGACCACTTAAAATTTGTGGGATACAATATTTGATGGGAATATAACTCTGAGAAGGAAACAATTAAAAGGTAAAAGAGAGGAAAATAAGGGATAGAATAGAGTATATAATTCAACATAATATATATATATATATATATATATATGATCTTAAGGGGGAAAATTAATCTAAAAAAGGAAACTTGATATTTTGAATTTCTGTAGAAGGAATCAGGAATATTTTGGAAGCATAAGCAAATGATATATTGTTTTTCATCAAAAAGAAAAAAATAGATGAGATGTTCAAGAAATGATCACAATGACACAGGCATAATATAGTAGTAATAAAGAATGTAAATTAACCAGGTATCTGCTATAGCTCTCCCATTAATGAATAGCTAATAATTTCTTGACTTGACATAATGATAATTTCCACTTTCAAAAATTGGTGGAGCAAAAAAAAGAGGCCAAATATATTTTGAATCTCAATCACACCAATAAGAAATAGCTGTATGATGGAGTGGCAATGACTCAACCAAAGGGAATCTATCAATAACAATAACTCAATAAGCTCCTACTATATGCCAGGCACTGTGCTAATCATGGCAACAGAAGTGTAAAGATGTGAAGAATTTTTTGGAGGGACATCAAAAGATATAACACATGTAAATATAAGTATATGAGGAGCATAAATGTAAAATAAATAATTACAAATACATATAAAGTAGTCAAATATAAGGTATTTTTGTTATTGTTTGTCCTTTATTTTCAAAGAAGACCAATGGCATCATGGGTAAAATCTTGACTTGTGCTTGAATTGGATTTAAGCAGTGCAAAGTCATCAGGCTCATTCTTTTTTTTTTTTAGGTTTTTGCAAGGCAAATGGGGTTAAGTGGCTTGCCCAAGGCCACACAGCTAGGTAATTATTAAGTGTCTGAGACCGGATTTGAACCCAGGTACTCCTGACTCCAAGGCTGGTGCTTTATCCACTATGCCACCTAGCTGCCCCTCTCATTCTTTTTTATTTAATTTTTTTGTATTTTATTTAAGGCAATGGGGTTAAGTGACTTGCCCAAGATCACACAGCTAGGCAATTATTAAGTATCTGAGGCTGGATTTGAACTCAGATCCTCCTGACTCCAGGGCTGGTGCTCTATCCACTGTGCCACCTAACTGCCCCCATGAGGCTCATCCTGTCTTCCTGAGTTATCATATTCCAGTGACAGGACAAAAGTAAGGACAATTGGCATTAGACAGGATGCAGTGGATGACCTTGGTGTCTTCTATCTCTTACCAAACTCAAAGCACTAGACATTAACTGCTTCGGCTGCCTTTAAGGCCATTGGAACAAATCCTTCTTCTCTACCTCTTCCACTGGGAAAGTCTTCACATGATTAGGGTAGACATCCCTCTAACTCACTGACAGTTTTGAGGCCCATCAGTTAACCTTAACATGGTTTAATTCATCTGCCTAGACGGGTGCTGAATTATGGATACTGCAAATGCTCTGGCTTCTTGGAGCCACAGGTGAGAACTGGATGAAGGTGAATAATGAAAGTGGATGAGCAGCCTTGAAAAAGGCTTGGAAAGCCCTCATACCAGAGGTGCTAATTCAACATCAATACTCCATTCACTACTAAATACAAGATAGTCTGAGAAGGAAGAAACTATCAGTTCTGGGGATCAGGAAAGGTTTTTTATGTAGAAAAATGATGTTTTAGCTCCATCTTAATGGAAAAAGGGGCAGGGGGTGTTCATTGAATCAAAGGTAAAGAGAGAAGCATTTCAGGCAAGGGGAATGGCCAGTGCAAAGAGAAAGTGACAGCCTATCTTACAATTTAAGACATAGAAAGAAAGAAAAGTTGATACATACACCTTAGTCTGACCTTAGTCTGACATGTAGCTTTAGGAATAACAGATTTTGAAGTGTTTGGGGAAAAGAATAGCTAGGATTACATGGAATAAAATTCTTCCAAGTCATTCCAAAAGAGAAGAATGAAATTCTGAAGATGTAAAAATAAAGCATTCCAATGAAGAGTAGTTTATGAAACTGATAGGAAATTCACCAAGCAATTTAGTTTTTTAAGAGGTACATATAGAAAATGGAAGCAAGGGAAGATGACAGCAGATTAATACAAAAATTTGTCATGGTCTTATAAAAATGGTGTCAGTGCTAAAGCTAAGTATGAGGATGGTGAAATAAACTAGAGACAGCAAAAAAGGGCTTTTAGAAAGTTGCATTATGGAGCAAAATGAAGTCTCAGAAATAGTATTTACATACTTCATCGAGTAGAAAGATTAATGTTAACTGACTATAAAAATGGAACTATCCTATCCTTATTTCACTTTTTATTGAAGGAAGAAAGAAAACTTGCTTATTGAACAACAACTGTCAGGCACTATGCTAAGTACTTTTTAAATGTTATTTTATTTGATTATTTGACAAAAAAAGGATGGCCCTCAGATTAGAAAAGAAAGAAAGAAATTACTAATCTGAAGTTAAAAATTGAAATGATTAGGGAAATAGAAAATTAACCAAGGCTGTCCTTGATAAGTTCAAGTCACTAGGTCCAAATGGACTATTTCCCAGGAGCTGGCAGTTATGCTCATTCAACCACTTTCAATGACTTTTAAAAGAATATAAATAATGAAAAAGGTGTTGTAGAACTGAGAGATAACAATTCTGATTTTCAAAAAGAGAAAAGAGTAAGTCTACAAATTATAGGTGAATGAGTTTGACTTTGACTTCTGGAAAAATTCTAGGGTCTATAATTAGAGGAATGCTTAGCAAATATATAGAAAACAATAATCACAAAGATTTGGCATAGCTCTATCAAGAACAAGTTATAAAACATCCTAAAATTAGAGCTATCCATGCTCTGTAGGAAAAGAATAGAGGAATATATTTGGAAACTAAGATGGTAGAAAAAAACAAAGATATCAACAAAGGCAAGAAGTAAATATTAGAACTTTCTATAAGCAGAATTTACTGCCTTGAATAAAAAATGAATGGGTGAGAAAAGCATCTATTAAACCCTTACTATCTGTCAAATAATGATAATAAAATATAAATAAAAGATTTAACTTTCAAAGTGCTGATATTCTAATGAAGAGGATAATACACAAAAGGGAATGATATTGAAAGAGAATATATTTAATCTGGTAAATTTCGACAATGGTGAGTGAGATTGTAGGAAAGCATATTGATAAAACCCATTCAGGAACAATGACAGTTCATTTGGTCATTATGCATGGTTCAAGAACTAGAAGAAAGTAGATACAAAAGGACACATGTACCAGACAGTTATTTCTCAATAAATTTCTTTAAACAAAATCTTCCTGAGATGCTGAACTCTGTCCAGTGAAGCCTGAACTAAACAGATTAAAATCAATTGGGGAAATATTTAACAAAATAAATCAAAATTCACAACTAAATTAATAATGTTGATTTGCAGTTTTCTAAGTCATATATAGCTTACAGATATCCATTTCTATTTGAGTTTGACACTACTGGGCTAAATGAAAAATGGGCATCTTATAGAGATAATTTTATTCTGGTTGGTCTACTTAGAATTTGAGGTTTTAATCTATGAGTTTTTCAAAATGAAAATCTACCAAAATTATATATAAATTGAGAACAAAATCTCAAAGTAACTCTAAAGCTACAAGACTGAGAAAAATTCCTATAAATGTAATGAAATTTGAGTATTTCTCTTGCATTTGGTTGAGAGGACTTTGACATCAGATCATACAAGAGCAAGACAAGGAGATATAAACAGAGACACTCTTGTTTATCATTTACCCACCAGGAAGAAATTTAGAGAAAAGTGAAGAATACTTGGTTCTGCTACTATTTTAGCAAGCAGGGAAGTCAGAGGCAAGTAAAGAAAGACAAGAAAGAAAATGACAAGGAGACTTGTGTATCTCCTAAGTTGAGTCAGCAAACATTAAGTGCTTACCAGATGGTATACTAAGAGTCAATTATTCAAACACAAGCCAAAAAAATGGAGTCTCTGACATTAAGAAAGACCTTTTCCCTGCCTCCTAATGGGTAAAGCAACATATAAAAGGAAACTGAAAGAGAGGGTAGTTTGAAGAAGTCAGTCAGTAGACATTTTTTAAGTGTCTACTATTTGCTAAGCACTTTGCCAAGTACTGGAGATACAAAAAAAGGCAAAAAATAGAACTTGCCATCAAGGTGCTCACAAACAAATGAGCAAGACACCAAGCAAATATATATTCTTTTGTGTGTGTGTGTGTGTGTGTGTGTGTGTGTGTGTGTGTGTGTGTGTGTATTTAGCTAATTAAGGATAAATTAAGAAAGTGAAATCACTGGAATTAAAAGAGGTTTGGAAAGTCTACCTAGAGAAGATGGGATTTTATCTTGTATTTAAAGAAAACCAGGGAGGTCAGTAGGCAGAGTCAAGGACAGAGATTCTTCCAGGTATGGAAAACAGTGAGAGAAAATTGCCAGATTGAGAAATGGAGTCTTGTTCCTGGAATGGCAAAAAGACCAGTGTCACTGGATCTAAGTTCTGGGTGGGGAAATAAGGGATAAAACAATTCAAAAGGTAGGAGGAGACTAGTTAATGAAGAGTTTTCATTGCCTAAAAGGAGTATTTTGCATCTGATCCTGAAGGTGTTATGAAGCCTACTCAATAAACTGAAAGACATAGCCAGACCTGAACTTTTAAAAAAATCACTTTGGTAGCTGAATGGGGAATAAATTAGAGTATGGGAGACTGGAAGCAGGCAAAACCTCCAGCAGGCTATTGTCAGTAATCAAGTGTGAAGTGATGAGGGCCTACATTAGAATGATCATAGAATAAGGGAAGAGAAATGGGTACAGGTAAGAGATATTTAGAAGGTTAAATTAGCATGTCTTGACAAAATGGATGGAATGAGAAATAATGAGGCATGCAGAAGGATATCTAAGTTGTGAATCTAAAGGAAGATGGAATTATTCTTCACAAGGAGAATAGATTGGGAATGGAGGAAGAAAAATAATGAGTTTTGTTTTAGACTTATTTAGTTAAGATGTCCTCTGGAATTCAGTTCAAGTTGTCTTGCAGTTCAAGATGTGATATCGATGGCCAACAGAGATATTAGAGCAGGAAACATAGGTATGGGAGCCATGATTACCATTATGATGGTAATGAAATCCTTGGAAGCTGATCAGATCACCAAATAAAATAGTATATATAGAGAGAAGAGGGCCCAGGACAGAATCCTATAGAACATCCACAGTTAGAGGTTGTAATCTGAAAGAGGATTCAACAAAGGAGTCTGAGAGGTAGCTATCTGATTGGAGGAATATGATGAGAGAATAGTGTTTGCAAAAAAAAACTAAAGAAAAGAGAGAATCAAGGAGAAAACAGTGGTCAATAATGTCAAAGGCTGTAGACAGGTCAATGAAATTGAAGATTGAAATAAGACCATTCCATTTGGCAATTAAGAGACCATTTGGTAACTGAAGAGACCAAGTTTTTTTGGTAAAATGATAAGGTTAAAAACCAAATTTTAAGGTATTCAGAAAAAAAATGATAAGAGAAAAGATGAGAGCACCCACTGCTCACCCATTTTAGTCACAAAATACAAAAGAAATGTAGGATGATAGCAAGGATGGAAGGATCAAGTGAGAGTGCTTTGAAGATAGGGAAGACATGGGCATGTTGCAGGAAATAGAGAATGGGTCAATAGAGAGATTGAAGATAATTAAACTAGAAGGGATGATAAAGAGATAATATGACCAAGGATAAAGAGATAATATGACAAAGGATAATATGACCAAGATATGTGATTGTAGAGGACTTAGTTTTGGTATGGAATAAATCCACTTCTTCATATGAGACGGGGTGAAGGAGGAAATAGTGACAAATGGCATATGAGTGAAATTATATGAGAAAGAGGCCAAAGTAAATGGTCTCATATTTTCTTGAGATAGTGGGAAGAGAAAGAACTATGGGAAGTTTGAATAGGATAAAAAATTTTGGAAGAGTCACTGAGGGGAATGGAATAGTGAGTTGATAAAGGAAGTATAAGAAGATTGCTAAAGAACAGCAAGGGCCCATTTGAGAAAGTGTGACATAAACTTGTAATGTACCCAAATAGAATGGTGGTATAATTTTCTCCTCTTTTTATTGAGCAGCACATTTGTAGGAATAAAGGTATCAAATGGTGGGAATGATCTGAATCTGAGACTTGACAGGAAGCAATTACAATATGATAAAGGAACTAGATACTAAAGAGAAAGGTATATTGTAAAATTTAATTGATTCACGAAGGGATTAAGGTAGAGAAAAGAGAGGAGAGTGGTTAGAGCATCCTGGGAGAGAAGTGAAAAGTCAAAGAATTGAAGTTCAAAATGTAGGACATAGAGTAGGGTCTGATAAGGGGAAGCAGAGGGAGAGGTAGAATGCCAATAAATGATCAGATAAAGGAATTTGGAATCTGTGAACATGGAGGTGGTGCATTTATTGGTGAAAGCAAGCTCAAGGATGTGACCCCTCTTTCTAGGTATCTTAGATGGGAAAAAGAAGTAAGAGTGTGAAAAGCTACCTGCTTGGGGGGGAAGGAAGTAGGGAATGACAGAGAAAACCTGGAGTGGAATGACAGAGTGGAACCTGGAGAGGAATGAAAATATGATTGGCCTGCATATGTTCCTTAAAATGGAGATTCTGGGAGGGATCAACCAATCAGAAAAAGTGATTGCAGGGGCAGAGTAAAACTTCAGGGTATGAAGATTTCAGATGGACAACTTCTAGGCTAAGATTACTGTGGCATAGTCAAAAAATATGGAGAATCAAGAATGAGGCCCAGAGAAGAAAGAAACCTCTCCTATTACTTCCATTCTGGTCAAAACATCTTATTTTTCAGTATCAACTAGACAGTTCTAGGCTGCAACTCAGTCTCCTTTGGGAATATGATATTCTTAAAGTGTAAGCTCAATGGCTTATCTCAAGGGCAGTAAAATACCCCCCCCTTTTTCAAGAAATAATCCAGTTTGGAAATAAATTCATCCCTCTTAATCAACAAAAAGAACTGGACTTTCAAAAAAAGGCCTCATGACTTGATTATTACTTTTCTGAGATATATTTTCCTTCTTATATATCTACAGAGAAAAGAGGGATGAATTATATTATTCCCTACTTCAAACCCCTAAAAAGGTAAACTCAGTATCAGTGGATAATTGTCAATAATAATTATGCATACAGACTCTAGACAGAGCGTAATATCCCAGTGTGACAGATTTAGAACTAAGTCAGGTCCAATCCAATGGTACTTCCATTTGAGGAGCCAAACTTCTTCTCAGGTGTTTCATTTGCAAGTTCACACCTTGTGATTTATGCAAAAAAAAAGGAAGACAAATGGATATTCTCCTTGGAAATTTCTACAAGGCAATTAATAGAGTTCAGAAAAAGAAGAAATCTACTGTTGCAACAGCTATTTCATTGAATATAGGGATTTGCTAAGACTATATATAATAGAGAAAAATTACTTGCTGTTAGGAGGGAAAAAATTCCTTGCAACTGAGCTGCCCTAAAATAAGATGAACTGTCTCAGGAGGTACTGAGCTGCCTCTCATTAGAGGTCTTCAAGTGTAGGCTAATGAAATCTTGTAGAATATACTGTAGTAGTGATTTCTTACTCTTTTTTTGCAAGGCAATGGGGTTAAGTGGCTTGCCCAAGTCCATATAGCTAGGTAATTATTAAGTGTCTAAAGCTGGATTTGAACTCAGGTACTCCTGACTGCAGGGCCAGTGCTTTATCCACCGCACCACCTGGCCATCCCAATTCCTTACTTTTTTAAAAAAAAATCAACATTATCAATATGATAGCTCTGAGATAAAATCTTGGAGCTTCTGTAATTATTAGTGATATGGAGTATTTTTCAAATGGCTATAGAGAGCTTGGATTTCTTCACTTGAGAATTACCTGTTCATAACTTTTGATGATTTATCAATTAGGAAATGGTTCTTATTTGTATAACTTTGACTCAGTTCCTTATATATTTACTGAAGTTTTTCTCCCAGCTAACTGATTCCTTCTTCTTTAGATTGAAAAACTTTTATTTTCTTAACTTTTCCTCTTAGGAAAAGCTGGGCTCCATTTTATCTAAACCATTTGAATTATTTTTTGAAATGACTCAGGTTTTTCATTCTTTCAAATAGGTTATTATATTTTTAAAAACCATCTACATTTTCTCCACATCTTTTTAAAGTCATGGAGAACACTGAATCTCCCTAATTAGAATGGTAATGGAAACTAATGCTTTCCAGTCCTTATAGATTACATTCCTTTTTATTAGTACCAATATCCTATTTTCTTTTTAACACCAGTATCAGATTGGTAACTATAATTCAGCTTGTGTCCAAATATAATCCTCAGGTCATTTCCTACTGACTATATCTCAGTCATCATTCTGCATTTGCATTGTTGCTACCGTATATTGGTTCTTACTAATTTATGTTGTGTTTTTGTAATACTATTCCAGCTGATCAGGTAATTTTTAAATTTATTCCTGTTTTTCAAAGCCTTATCAATACTACTGTATTTATTCATTCATGACCTGTGAATTCATTGAGGGAACTTCACTGAGATTGAGGCACCTCTCTAAGACTATACAAATGCAATAAGGGGAAATTAATTTGTGAAGGAGAAATGAGGATAAATTTGTAATTAGAACATCTTTGTTTGAGTCTTGCTATGATCTTTTTTATGTTGATGCTTAGTTGTTACAATCATGACTACAACCTCATGATGTCATTTTAGGGCTCTCTTGACAAAAGACACTGGATTGGTTTGCTATTTTCTTCTCCAGTACATTATAGAGATGAAAAAATTGAGGTAAGTGAAATTAAGTGACTTGCTGAGAGTCACCTGGCTAGTGTCTGAATCAAATTTGAATCCAGATCTTCCTATCTCTGCATCAGCACCCTATCCACTACACCTGACTGACCTACTGACTTACTGTCCCACCTAACTTCATGCTGTCACCAGGTAACTCTCTAAGATCATAAGTGAAATACAAGTTTTACATTTTTAGTGATATGAAGAGGTGCCCACAAAGAACTCAAGAAGCAAAATAAACAAAAAACCCTCTATATTACAGGGTTATTATTATTATGTTATTATATATGCTATATATAATATTGTATTATTATATATGTTATATAATATGAGTTATTATTTTGAGCTCTATTATTTTGACTTCTTTGCCAAGGACAAGAATAAGCAAGGAATACTCTCATTTAATCTAAAGATGTTAGTCATCTATTTGTATCTGAAGGGAGAGCATGATTTCTTTTTTTTTTTTTGGTAAGGCAATGGGGTTAAGTGACTTGCCCAAGGCCACACAGCTAGGTAATTATTAAGTGTCTGAGGCTGGATTTGAACCCAGGTACTACTGACTCCAAGTCTGGTGCTCTATCCACTACCACCTAGCTGCCCCTGAGAGCATGATTTCTAATCAGAATTGTACCCCCCCTATTCTATTTGGAACCAGCTTCATATTGATCATAAACATAATCAATACATTAGACAAATAGCATTTTATTATGTTAACTTTCATAGGACTATAGAGAAACCTGGAAAGAATGTCTGAGGTCATGGAGTTCTTCCCTTTCATTTTATAAACAAAGTAACTGAGGCACAGAAAACTGAACTCATTTCCCCAAGGTCACAAAACCAGCAAGTATCTGAACAGGATTTGAATTTGAGATTCTTGAGTCCAAATCCAACATTCTATCCCCTATACCAAACTTGCTGCCATTTCTCAGTCTCCACAGAAAAGAAATCACATGCACGAAGGACTCTGAAAGACAAGCATTCTATTCATAAAAAAAAAAACATACAGAACTAAAATGGATATTTAAGGCTTTGGTAAAAGTTTAATACAAATATGCAAATCTTTTTAAAATAGTTTCTATGGAAGGGTAAATCCATTTTCTAATCCAAAATCTTAAAAATTCTGTCATGCACACAAAAAGAATTAAAGTGGATTGTGATTGGATTCATCTAGCTTTCAAAATCATTTCCCCAAGAAAACAGCTATTTCCAGAACCTAAGAGCTGTTAAACAGACATGAAACTGAAAGAGCAAGAGACCTCAATCCACTCTTTGTTGACCCCTGTGAGAATTTTGGACTACAGATTATTCTCCAGTCTTCTATCCTCCACACCACCAAAGGGAATGTGATTGTATGCTAATCTGACTTTTATTTTTAATATTATAGAGCATAAGTTTTTTACCCATATGTCAATTGTCACACATAAAGATCAAGGTTTGGTTCTTCATTATGTCTCATAGTCTTTGTTAACTCTTATTTAACTCTTCCTTGGGGCTTGTGATAAAGAATTTTCCTCAGTACAAGCCACAACTGACCAACAGGATTTTGGAGTGAACTATTTATTTGAAAGTTATGAGATAAAACAAACTCTACTCTGATGACAATAGAAATTCACCTCCAAAAATTAGCCACAGAGTTCCAAGATACCTTTTTGAAATATAATAGAAGATTGGGATCCTGGTAGTAGTTCTTAGGACCATGGTCAGAGTTGTTGGTGTTGTTGTTTTGGTCCTTTGTTTTCAAAGAGGACTGATGGCATCAGGAGGGTGATATCTTGATTTTTCCAGGTGAATTGGATATAAGTGAGGTAGAGCTATGCAAAGTCATCAGTATCACTCTCTCCTCCAGAATCATGTGAGTCAAAGTACCATTGATACAATTCCTACCATGGAAAATATAGGGGAACCTGATTCAAGAAGAGAAATGTGGGTATATAAGAAAGTACCTTGGAGAAACTTTCGCATTTGACTAGATAGATATTCTATGCCTGATTCTAATCTGCTACCATGTGGTAAAGAGATCTCTGGTTTGACTGGGGTGAATTAAAAGACACTCTTTTTACCTGGTTTGATCCTTGCTCTTTATTTTTTTAAGAGTGATAGGAATCAATGAGAGACAACCATATTTAAGGGGCTATGTCTTTTGTCTTTCTTTGTATCCCTATTGCCTATTTATCTTGAACATAATGGTCACTTTTCTTTTCAATGTGGTGAGAAATAGATAAAAGAGAAAATAAATTGTTGCTAATTTTTCAAAAATCTAGAAATAGAGAGGTGAAGGTGTACTCCAAAAATGGAATGTTGGATGCCTGTTCAGATGAAGTTACTGTATTATTAATTTTATTTGATTGTTTTCAGTTTTTACCAGAGATAGCTCAAGGAGTGGTGGTAATCTGTAAATATTAAAAATGTAAAAAAGAAAATATGCCAATAAAATTTCTTCCAAAATGTATCTCAATAGCCTAAAATCCCAATGACAACCCAAAACATAAACATTAGCAAAAGTAAGAAAATAGTAAAAACTGTTAATGATTAAGTGATCAAAAATCTGCTTAAATCTGAACCCATTGTTCCCAGATATGAATGTATTATAATGGAAAGTATACCTTAGAGATTTGAGGGAAAAATTTTTATACTTTATAAAATTTTTATACTTGAAGTCTTACTTTATCTTCAAAACAAATATCTCTTTGTAAAAATCAATCAGATCAAACAGATAGAAGATGACTTATTAGATAAATAGATAGACAAACAGATAGATAGGTGGATAGGGAAATATGGAAAAGAAATACAAAGAATCATGTTAAGTCAAGTCTGAAGTGAGCAAAGAGAGTATGGTTACTTTCTCAAGTGGAAGTTCTAGGAGGAATCTTTCCACTATTGATGTTTATTGATCAAATGGAATGGAGTATTACTTCTGGGTGGCCAACAGAGGAGAGAACACAGGAGCAATGGAAGTTTGAGTCCATAGCAGTGTGTATTCAGAGAAGACTAGTGCCTCTGATGTGAGAATCACCAAGTCCCCTTCAGGGGCTGCTTTTCACCTTTGACATCCATCTGATCCTCTTAATTCTCACCTGTGGCTCCAAGAAGCTGTGACAAGGACAGCAGCCACACCCTGGTAAACTGTTTCAGCAGATAGTCTAAACTAGGTTGAGGGTAACTGGGGGTCTCAAACTTGTCAGTGAAGTAGGAGTGTGTTTGCCCCCAAGCATGTAAAGACTTCCCCTGGTGGAATGAGCAGAAGAAAACAATTTGTTACAAAAGCCATGAAGGCAACCAAACAGGCACTGTAATACATTTGATGATAATGTTTGTCCTTTGTTCTCAAAGAAGATGACCATGATATCGTGGATGTGATGCCATGACATACAGGTGAGCTGGGAGGGTTGTGCAAAATCACAAGCTTCACTTTCTCCTCTAGAGCCAACAGAGTCCAGGAACCAGTTATAGATCATGACATGATCAAGGTTGATAACTAATCATCTTGTATATTTAAATTCAGTTCTCTAAGATGTCAGAATATATCTGTCACTACAAAGTCTCAGTCCAGTCTCTTAGATCGTTTAGATCAGGCAATGGCTCAATTCCTTGTAGAATATATGCCTTTTAGTTCTTGAAAGCTTATATGCTCTAATTAAGGAATATTCAAAAGTTTCCCTGCTCCCACCCACCTGCACACTTCCCCTATTTCCCCTATGTTTGTCTTCATTATTCCTGAATGAGATGTTTCTCTCTCACACACACACACTCTCTCTCTCTTAATTAATTTATCAACAAACATTTATTAAGTGACTAGAATTTTATATTTTTGGATCTAGGTCTATATTTTATTTGACAGTATTTTATTCTTTCCAATTACATACAAAAACAATTTTCAATTTTCAATTTTTTTTATTTTTTAACCAATGATTTTTCTATGAATTAATTTTCCAATTATATGTAAAGATAATTTTCAACATTCATTTTTGTAATGTTTTCTCCCTCCCATCCTTCCTTCCACCCTAATAGCAATTGGATATAGCTTATATATGCCCAGTCATGTTACACATATTTCCATATTATTCATACTGTGCAAGAAAAATGGGAACAAAAGTGAAAAATCTTGAGAAAGAAAAAAATACATAAAACAAATGTAAAAAGTAAAAGTAGAATGCTTTGATCCACATTCAGGCTCCATAGTTCTTTCTATGGAGGTGAATGTCATTGTCCATCACAAGTCTTTTAGAAATATCTTTGATCACTTTATTACTGAGAAGAGCTAAGTCTATCATGGTTGATCATCCTACAGTGCTGCATTACTGTGTACAATATCCCCCTAGTTTTATTCCCTTCACTTAGCATCAATTCATGACTTTTCTGAAATCTGCCTGCTCATCATTTCTTATAGAACAATAATATTACATTATATTCATATACCATAGTTTCTTCAGTCATTCCCAAATTCATGGACTATCCCTTAATTTCCAACTCTTTGCCACCACAAAACTATTTTTGTACATGTGAATCTTTTCCCCATTTTTGTTATCTCTTTGGGATACAAACCTGGTAGTGAGTATTATTGGACTTCTCCAACATCTATCATTTTTCTTTTCTTTCATATTAGCCAATCCATATGGTTGTACCTCAGAGTTGCTTTAATTTACATTTCTCTAATCAATAATGATTTTGAGCATTTTTATATGACTTTAGATAGCTTTGATTTCTTCTTCTGAAAATTGCTTGTTCATATCTTTTGACCAGTTATGAACTAGAGAATAAGTGATTACTATTAACCAGGCACTGTTTTCACATTTATCTTTGTAGATTTTTTTCTTTTCTGTGTTTAATTCAGTCCATGAGCTTTGCCATTTTCAGCTTTATGTGCAATGTGTATTTTAACAGATTCTGCAACTGACCATCAAGAAGCACTCTTTGGTTGTCTGAGGCAGTGATCTGGGTAGTCATAATAGAGATATAGGTCTGCTTTGTGCTGAGTGAGTCCTAAGCAATGAAGAGTAAAAGGAAAAGAAGCTTTTGTATACATACAGCTTGTTCTCAGTCCTAGGAGAGCTTATTAGACTGTTGTATATGCCCTCATCTATCTGGCCCAAAAGAAGAATTTCTTTATCTTAAATTACTGGATCTGAAATTCCCTAATCTCAATTTCATAGAAGAGGGAAGGATATTCTGGTTAATGTTCAGTTTTTCAAGATTTCCAAAATTCAGGATTTTAGAAATAGCAGGAAGACTTCTTGGTGAACATCAGCTTCTTGTAGAAAAGAGTAACATGCATGTGGCCTCCCCTAATTGAAGGAAAAATAAAGTACAGAATCAGAAAACCCTGATCTTTACTGTCTTCTATTCTATGTGTTTTTTTGTGTAGTGCAAGTCTAATGGGAAAGGCATTGAATCTATAACAAAATTAAACTTATTTTACCTTCTGGGGTGGGGGGATAGTCCAAGCTCTGAGAACTGTATTGTTAGGCTGCATGGGTTGTTGGCTTAACAATGAAACTTAATAGTATGTAAGGGGTTTATCTCTCTAGTCATCCCTTCATAGAATGCAGAAGATCTTGTGCAAAAGGTGGAAGTCATCAGAAAAGGAGGACAATTACACTGATTGCCCCTTTCTTTGGAGAGAGCCAGAGAACAGCAAAGAGGTTCTTTGGCAGAAAGTTCTTTCTGAATTTCCTGAATTTTCAGTGAGGTGAAATAAAGATTGTCTTGTGTCTGAAGTAAGGTAGCTAGTTGGAACAGTAGATAGAGTGCTAGGATTGGACTCAGAAAGGCTCTTCTTCCTGAGTTCAAATCTGACTTCAGACACTTCCTAGCTATGTGACCCTGGACAAATTACATATTCTGGTTTGCCTCTGTTTCCTTATCTGTAAAATGAACTGGATAAGGAAATGGCAAGCCATTCTAGTGTCTTTGCTAAGAAAACCTCAAAAGCAGTCAGAAAGAGTCAGACAAGACTGAAAATGACTAAATATCAAATATGTCTGATATGCTGAGTTACTTTAAGTGATTATATGAGAGCTAGGGGACCCTTTTGCCTTTATCTATAGACATCTAGATATGATCTACAGTTAAACCTTGATTAATACAAATGATGAATCCTATGAAATTGTTGCATATATTATAATTCATACTATTTGGTGTTATAATTATATAAAACATGGCAATTTGTTCAATTTGTTCCAATTCAATGGAAATTTGCAGTGTGAATCGAATTCAAATAATGTAACTACTTCATAGGATTCATTGCTTACACTAATCAGGACCTAAGTTTATAGGTTAAAATTTCCCAAAACCAAATCTAAATGGGAATAAAATGGACCAAAGATATAAATGGAACAGTTCATATAAACCCAGAACTGGGTGTTTGCACCTATATTACAATATTATAGATGGTGCAGGGGTTGCAGTAGCACTTCAGTTCTTTGCTTAATAGTACTTGGAAAATGTTCCTCCAGAGTCTCATAATTAGGTATCACTGCCCTAAACATAGACATTATAAAGAGTTAGAATATAAAGGGTACACATTGTAGTATGAGCTTGCTAGGCAAAACTAGCTTTTGCTACTTCAGTTATTGTCCAACAGAATAATGAAATTTAGAGCTGGAGATGCTCTTATATTTAATCTTATTCAACTCTTTCCTTTTACAGATGAGTAAACAGAAGTCCAAGGTCATCCAAATAGTAAGTAGAAGGTGTAATATTTGAATCTAGGTCTTTTGACTCAAAGTCCAGAGTTCTTTCTACTTTACCTAATGTATCCCACATTTACTACAGTTAAGGATGGGCTCATTCAGTTTGATTGAAGCAGTATTCATAGGCAGATTGCCAGCATACTATTTTTTTTTGTAACCCTACAAATACATACTCATTTGGATGAACCAGGCAGAACATTTTTTCTCCCACAGTAGCATTGAGAGATTGCCAGTGACAAGCGGACATGCTACCAAGTTCTCCCAACAGTAACATCTTTTCCTTCACCTCCCACAGTGACTATAAATGAAAATCATCTCCCTAGATTAGAACCATACTGCCATGGAATAGATTTCAGGGGCCAGCTTGCTATTTTTTTCCTACTGTAATTTAAATGCAGTTTACATACAACTCAAAAAGTTGCAGGCTAAATTCATCACTCCCTTAGGATCAGCAAAAACCAATAATATGAAGTGTTATAAATGAGATCCAACATGAATTTGTAATGAGATCAGGAGGTATATGCTCATTAGCATGAGGGTTTCAAGGTCCATCCTGTTCACACTTTCAATACCATCTTTAGAAATGCTTCTAAAGAGCTGATTCCTTCTATGGTCTGAGTGATCATTTAGTAAAACCTAATTATAAATTAAAACAATAAGTATTTATTAAGTAAATGACAGGCACTTCACAAGTCACTATGGACCGAAAGACAAAAATATAGTAATGCCTGCTCTCAAGAAGCTTGCATTATCCTATGGAAAAAAACAGCCATCCATATATCCATATATATAATATTGTATTATGATATGTTTTCTTATGTTATATTATGTTATATCATATACCATATTATATTATAATACATACACACATTTGAAGATAAAGATATAGCTACAGATAGAGATTAGATGGATGTACAAATATATATATGTATATATATATATATTATATATCTGCTTATAGAATATCTCAAAGTCTCAGCATACTTTTAAGCTATTAAATCTTTAAAGTGCAGTAAAACTTTTGAGACATTTTATAAGGTTATGTATTGTATTCTGTATGTACATTATTTATGTACATATGTGTGTCCATTTTCCCTCTCAAATGGTGTTAAATAATTAAAGTATTAAAGTTAATTTATTAAATTCCCAATACTTTTGGGACACTTTATAAAAGTATATATGTATATGTGCATCCACATACATGTGTGTGCATGCAACTTGTGTCTATGCATCGAATGCATGTTTGTGTGATTTTTTTCTTTCCCAAGAGTTTTAAAGCTATTAAAGTTTAAAACTTCACTGACTCTTGAGACACTTTATATATTTGATGATTATGTGATAACAAATATTTATATAGAACTTTAAGATTTGCAATACCTTTATGAATATTATCTCACTTTATCCTTACCACAACCCTGAGAATGAGGGGTTATTATTATTTCCATTTTACAGATGAGAATACTGACTCAAAAAAAGGCTAAGTAACTTGTCCTATGTCAGCAAGATAATATATGGCTAATTTGAATTCAGGTCATCCTGAGGAGACCCTGAACATCTAAGGACAAAGCCTTCCCTGAGCTGTCATAATTTGTTATTTGTACCCCCAAAACTGTTCTTCCAGTATGTCCTTGGGAGTCAAGACAGGTATCAGTTAGTCCACACCTGCCTGAGAAACTGTTTGTGCAGCTGGGACCCTTGTAGACAAGTAAATCATCCTGTATTCGTGGTCTAGCAATTTCCGAGGGAATAAAATGTTGCCTTTTCCATTTCCTTTCTCCATCCCTTTGAGGAGTCCTTTTCCCTTCCCCTGTTACTTCCCCCTTTTTACTGTAACTTAAATACCCAAGTATTTCCTTGAACTACTGGGCTCCTTGGATAAAAAGACTTGTCACATGCATGTGCCTTTTCTCTTGTAACATACAACACATTTCTCATGAGCTTTTTTTGCTAATTATATATAGTACACATATGTATATATATGTTTATTCAGATGCACATCAATACTGTTCAAGCAAAAATACTTTGAAACCACTGATCTAAGTTAGCTCTGAGCTATTTTATAATTGATTCTATTCTGTACCAATCACCAACATGGTGTAAAACTGCTTAGGTCACATTTCATTGACTCTGGGAAAAGTTTAGAAGTTCCAATTTTTCTATTAATCACTTTAATTCAAAGTCTGGTTTCTTATCTCTTTACAACGAACCGGCCTTGCACCTAAAATGAATCAATCTAAATTTACTAGTTAAAGGATGTTGCTAGTCCTGCATTCCCCATGCTGTGTCCCATGCCTATGACATTTCATCCTTTGTAACCAACCATATTGTTTTTTTATCCATTATATGATACTGTCTTCTATTTTTTGAATGTTTCTCCTTTTGCCTATAAAAATGATCTGTCAGTCCTCATTCAGGGTCTTACTTTGCCCAAGAAGTTGAGACTCCTATTTAAAGGCAAATTCATACTTTGTTAATAAATTGATCATGCCAGGAGCTTTGTGCCTCAGTTTACTTCAATTTCATATGCAACAATATGTAAACAAAATATTTAATCATTTTAAGTGTAAAATATTTAAACAATTCAAAATAGTTTAGGTATTAAAAAAAGGATCACTGACAATTGGTGGAAATGAACAAAGGACTTCTATAACTGGTTTGAAATGCGTTTTGAAGGGAGCCTCAGATTCCAATAAATGGAAGTGAGGAAAAAAGAACATTTAAGGTTCAGACAACAGTTTGTACCAAGACATAGAGAGGAGGCAATGGAGACTTCCATACAAGATGGTGGTGAGAAGACAGGCATTGTGATTAAGTGCTCCTCTTTCCCCTCAAAAACAACATGAGAGAAACCTCTTAAAAGAAATTCAATCAACAAAAGCCAGAAAGAGAAGCTAGGAGAAGAACATCTACCAACAAAGTCTATCTCAGGGGACCATGGGTTGGCCTGGAGATGAAAGAAGAGGCTCAGTGCAGGGACAGCAGCTTGGGGAGGCCAGAGGACCAGTCTCAGATGTAGAGACTTCAGTGAATGGCAGGTCTGAGATCAAGCTTTGGCTGTGGAGTCTTTGGCCAGGGGGAAGAGGAGCTACAGGAGGGTGAGTTTCCGCTAGAGTCTGGGAGCATGCCTGGGGAGCAGCAAGCTGAGCCAGGGACCAGAGCTCCATACTTTCAGCTGAGCCCTTTGTCCAGAACAAACAATAAACAACCCACCCCCACCCCCTCAGGACAAGAGTTCACTCAATAGAAGGAGATTAACTCCCTCCCCCAGGGCCCAGACCAGTGTTCAAGGTCAAAACAGACCCTGCTGCTGAGGACCTCAAACACTCCAGAGAAAGCTACCGGTGCCCCCTACTGGCTGTCCCTTGGAATTACTAAGCCAAGTGAACAAAGCCTCTAGGATCTTCAAAAGCAAACTTCTGAGAGCCAGCTCCCCCCACCCCAGAAAGATGAAAAAAAGGTCAGAGAAAAGGAGGGGCAATGGAGAAATACTTAGAAGTGACAGATTCTAACCCAGAGAGATCTAGCACTGCTGAGGAGAATATGAATTGGTCTACAACCCAGAAAGACTCCCTTGAAGAAATAAGGAAGGAGTTTAAAAATTAATTGGGGATGGCTAGGTGGTGCAGTGGATAGAGCACCAGCCTTGGAGTCAGGAATTCCTGGGTTCAAATCCAACTTCAGACACTTAATAATTACGTAGCCGGGTGGCCTTGGGCAATCCATTTAACCCCATTGCCTCAAAAAATCTAAAGAAAATTTTAATTGAAAAATTGGGAAAAGAAACTCAAGAGAAAATTAACGCATTGCAAGAGAAAATTAACATCTTGTAACAAGAAAACAAATCCTTGGAAAATACAATTGGACAAACACAAAATGAGACTAACTATCAGATCTTCATTTGGGAAAATGCGAAAAGATGATGATTCTCTTAAAACTACATTTTGGCAAATGGAAAACTCCTTCAAAAATAGAATTGACCAATTGGAAAAAGAGTTGGCAAAAGATAAATGAAGAAAAATCTTCTTCTCTAAAATAAAGGATGGAATCAGTGGAAACTAATGACTTCATGAGACAACAAGACTGCATTAAACACAACCAAAAGATCAAAAAAATAGAAAAAATGTAAAATACCTCATCAGCAAAGCCACTGACCTCAATAACAGATCGAGACAGGAGAACCTGAGAATTATTGGCCTTCCTAAAAATATTGAAGAGAAAAAAAAAAAAAAAAGCCTGGACTTAATATTACAGGATTTAGTGATGGAAAATTGCCCTGATATCATGGAACCAGAGGGCAAAATAGTTATTGAAAGAATACATAGATCCCCTCTGGAAAGAGATCCTAAAATGAAAACACCAAGGAATGCTGTGGCCAAATTCCAGAACTATCAGATAAAAGAGAGAATCCTGCAAGCAGCCAGAAAGAAACAATTGAAATATCAAGGAGCCAGAGTAAGGATTATGCAGGACCTGACCACAGCAACATTAAGGATTTAAAGGGCCTGGAATGAGATATTCCAAAGAGTAAGGGAGCTTGGAATGAAGTCAAGAATATAATGAATATACTACCCCACAAAGCTGAGCCTTCTCTTCCAGGGGAAAAGATGAACATTTAATGACATGGGAGACTTCCAAGATTGCATGATGAAAAGACCAGAGCCAAAAAGAAAATTTGGACATCAAACAGGAGGCTCAAGAGACACATGAAAATGTTAAAAAAAAAAAAAAAAGAATTGCTATCCAATAAGATGAAACAGGCTATATACCCACTTGGGAGAAATAATCTCATAACTCTTGAGAATTGTAACTCTATTAGAGAGAACATACATAGCCAGAAGTGATGGACACTCATAACTTTTCTGTGACTCAGATAGAATTTTTAAAAACAATGCCTTCTTAAAAAGGGGAAAGTAAGGAGAAGGGAGGATGGAGGGAGACTAAATGGGGTAAATCTCATTACATCAAGAGGTAAAAAAGACCTATTGTAATTGAGGAGAAGAATGGAGGAGGTGAGAACCACCTGAATCTTCATCTCATCATACTTGGCTTAAAGTTAACTTAGATACACTAAGTTAAGTTAAGAAACTTATCTTACCTTTTAAGCATTAAAAGGGGAAAAGGGGAGGGGGAACAGGGAGTGGGAGAAAAGGGGGAACTAAAAGAAGGAAGGGAAGAAGGGGGAAAAGGGAAAGGGGGAAGAAAGGGGAGGAGGGGTTGATATAAGAGGGCAAACACACTGAAGGTGGTGGTATTCAGAAACAAAACACTGGGAAATATGGATAAAGGGGGGGGAAGGGGAAAAATACAAACAGAAGGAAGAAAGCATGGAGGGCAATAAAGAGGAGTTAGTAATTACAACTATGTATGTGAAAGGGATGAACTCTCCCTTAAAATGTAAGTGAGGGACGGCTAGGTGGCATAGTGGATAAAGCACCAGCCTTGGAGTCAGGAGTACCTGGGTTCAAATCTGGTCTCAGACACTTAATAATTACCTAGCTGTGTGGCCTTGGGCAAGCCACTTAACCCCATTTGCCTTGCAAAAATCTAAAAAAAAAATGTAAGCAAATAGCAGAGTGGAATAAAAACCAGAATCCTACAATGTGCTGCTTACAAGAAACTCATTTGAAGCAAAGAGTATTGTAAAAGGTTGGAGCAAAATTTATTTCACTTCAGCTGAAGTGAAAAAAGCAGGGGTAGCAATCCTGATCTCAGACAAAGCAGCTGCAAAAATAGATAGAATTAAAAGAGATAAGGAAGGAAACTATAACCTCCTAAAAGGTACCGTAGATAATAAAGTAATTTCAATACTAAATATGCATGCACTCAATGGTACAACATCCAAATTCTTAGAGGAGAAGTTGAAAGAGCTACAAGAAGACATAGACAGTAAAACTCTACTAGTGGGAGATCTCCCACTCTCAGATTTAGATAAACCTAATCATAAAAAAAAAGGTGAATAGATTGTTAGAAAACCTAGATATGATAGACCTATGGAGAAAATTGAATGAGGATAGAAAGGAATATAGTTTTTTTTCCTCCAGTACATGTCACTTACACAAAAATTGACCATGTACTAGGGCATAAAAACCTAATGATCAATAGCAGAAAGGCAGAAATAGTGATTACATCTTTCTCAGATCATAATGCAATAAAAATCATATGCAACACTAGACCAGGGAGATATAGACCCAGAAATAATTGGAAACTAAATAACCTCATTTTAAAGAATGAATAGATCAAGAAATAAATTATAGAAAGAATTAATTATTTTATCCTAGATAATGACAATAATGAAACAACATACCAAAACCTATGGGACACACTCAAGGCTGTCAGGGGATATATTATATCTTTAAATGCTTACATGAATAAATTAGAGAAAGAAGAAATCAATGAACTAAATATGCAACTTAAAAAATTAGAGAAAGAACAAATTAAAAAACTCCAAATAAATACCAAATTAGAAATTCTAAAAATTAAAGGAGAAATTAATAAAATTGTAAACAAGAAAACTATTGAACTAATAAATAAAACCAAGAGCTAGTTTTATGAAAAAAACCAACAAAATTGATAAACCTCTGGTCAATTTGGTTAAAAAAAAAAGAAAGAAGAAAACCAGATTGCTAGTATAATAAGTGAAAAAGGTGAAGACATAGAGAGGAGATATGAAACACCTCAGATGGGAAATAGCAAGTAGTCCAGTTTGGATGGAATGTAGGGTATGTGAAAGGGGTAGGGGAAAGGGACAAACATTTGTTAAATGTCTACTATATACCAGTGTGTTAGAAATATTATTTCACTTGGTCCTCATAACAACCATGACACATGACAACC